>NC_056730.1:830126584-830261584 GCF_019279795.1 Protopterus annectens | reverse complement strand
ATCAGCCAGTAGGTTGGCTAAGTCAGCAGGATCACTTTAAGTGGTACCATTAAGTACTAGATCAGAACAAACTTGGGCTTTGCCATGGAGGTTCCTAACATAACTGAAGAAGGACTTGTGGTTTCCCTTTGTTTTGGAGGCTAGTTTCAACTCATAATTGGGTTTGGAGGTTTTCACTAGTGACCTAATTTGCTTGTTGAGGCAGAGGAGGGAGTTTTTCTAATTTGGAATTTGTTCCTTTTTACCCTTGGACAACAGTTTATTCCTTTTGTTGTAAAGCCTGTTTATTGAGGATGTCCACCAGACAGGTTTGTGTTTCCTTGAGGATCAGATTTTAGTTTTTTTGGGTATGGCTGAGTCCATGCAGTTGTACAGGTGCTTGTGTACTACACTGGCATACTGTTCAGCATAGCTGTCTGCATCATCTGAGGGGAGCAGTGGTATGAAGCTGCTGATACCCTCCCTTAGGAGGATGTAGTCAGCTTTTGAGAGTTTTTTAGCCTGGGTTTGGCTGGGGAGGGGTTGGGTGGGATAGAAACTTCAACTGAGATAGACCGATGATCTGATCTCACCAGGGAAGACCATACTATGGGAGTTATGCAGCGGTCACCCATGTTGGTGAGAACCAAGTCTAGTATGTTATCTCCCCTTGTGGTTGATAAGACCAGCTGATCTAGTGCATTAGAACTGATGAAGTCAAGGAATTGTTGGGTGAGTACATTAGTGTAGGAATAGTTCACCCAGTCTATGGTGGGGTAGTTGAAGTCACCAAGGATTGGGGTGTTAATGGGTAACTTGATGGAGTCAAGTTGGTCCAGGTCGGAGGTGTGGGTGTCATGGAAGACATGGGAGACATGGATGGGGGTCTATAGCTGTCTGTAACTTGGATGGGAGTTTTGCCAACTGTCAGCTGCACCTGGAGTAATTGCAGTGCATTGTGTTGGTAAACCAGTCTGGAGGTGTGCCTGTCCTTAATGAAGATAGAGACTCCACCATCCTTAGTCTTTCCAACTTCGTTTTGGGGTCGTAAAGTGTGGAATGAGATATAGCTTGGTAAGTTAGGGCTGTTGTCTGCAGCCCTGAACCAAGTTTCCGTGACTGCACATACATCGGCATCTTCCAGTTTGAGGATAACCTCTAGTGAGTGCATTTTCAGATTAAGGCTCCTAGCATTGAGCAGCATGACTTTCAATATGCTTTTTGACAGATCTTTTACGTTTGAAGATTTGTCTTTGGGACATAGCCTAAAAAAGGCATGATGGGGGAGGCAAGATCTTTAGCCAAGATCTGGAACCCCAGGGGTGACAGGTGGAGGCCATCTCTGGCAAAGCATCATGGCCTGTCAACCATGATTGGAATACAAAGTCAGAAAGCTGAAGAGATGAGATCCAGAGTGAATGATCTATAGTTCAGACAGAGAAGATAAATCCTGAGATTCTCAATGAAAGGAGATCCCCAAGGTCTGAGAGAAAGATGGTAAAGGGGTACACATTATTAACCTAAATAGGAGGAGCTGGGACAGAGTCTAGAGTTATGGAGGTGAATTTTGATTTTTTTTCTTAAAACTAGGCTTAATTTTGGGTTGTCTGAGGGCTGGTGACATTGGTTCCGAATATGTCCACATGGGTGATGTAGAAGGCCTCACCACATGTGTTTACTGCCTTGTGCTGGTAAGCTAGGAATTTATCTTGAGAATAGATTTCCATTGTAGGACAGTACCATATCAGTAGTTGGGGTACAAATTGATATTTGGAAGCTTGATGCAGAGAGTGGTCAGTTTTCACCTGGGTATGCTGAACATAGTTTTGAAATACCATCAGTTGATATTTTTTTCTAAAAGCAGTGTTCTACTAGTGAGATTGTAGGCAGATCTTGCTATTTTGTTATAACATTGTTCTAGGTTATGTTAAAAAGTAGTATGAAGGTGGTTGCAAACTGGGGCAACATAAAACATTCGGGGTAAAAAGAAAGCAGCAGGAGCAGTACCCTTATGGACTTGTTCTGGGAGATAAGCTCTGTTTGTGCATATGACACCTAGTTATTAATGCTTCATTTTTAATTGCATTTTATATGGACAGATTATGTCATTATCAAGGATGATGTGAACAATGTCGTGAGTTATATTGCTAGAAGTGATCATGGAAAATTATTTTATGTGGTAGGACATAAGGCAGGAACAGCATGAATATTGTCTTTTTAGGATCGAGTATTATATCAAGCTGCTATAAATACAGTTCAATTGAAGGGCAGGATTCCTGCAATTTGGGTGGCAGTTCATTAATAGATGCAGCACAATAAACAAAAGTGGAATCATCTGCATACTTAATAAGTATGGAATGGCCTGAGGAAGTTTGTAGATCATCATTAAAGAGTAGTGGGCTGATTATGGATCCCTGTGGGCCACCTCTGTTAACTGGTATAAAGAAAGAGCATACTGAATACCATTTTAAAAGTTATATTCTGTCGCTTAGGAAACTATGTGACCATTTTATAGTGCTTTTAGAGGTGCTAGGTTTGCTGGCTGAATCATGTAGTTTAGGATGAAAAACTTTATCACATGCCACTGAACGATCCAACAGGTGGCTGAAACAAAAGTGTCATTATGTTGTAGGTTTATCACAGTAAGGAATGACATTAAGGCAGTAGTTGTGCAATGCTTTGTGGAAAATACATATTGGGAGCTAGAGGGTAGGTTTTCATTACAGAGGTACTGTGAAGTGACACATCTTTCTTGTATGTTTGATTTATTTTGGGGGGGGGCTTGAATGATAACTGCACTGAAATTAGTAACATCATTAGACTTAGTGTCTTTATGTAGTGGAGAGATACAAGTTTGCTTCTAGGTTTTGGGAACATAGGATTCAGTTATGAACATACTGATGGCTACTGAAACAGGGAAAGCTAGGTTTTATGTGACTAGTTGAATGTACTCAGATGGGAGATTATCAGCCACTGGAGTAGCTGTCTTATGTTTGATGAACAGATTTTAATGGTTGTGGTAGACAATGTTTTTAGGCAGAAAGTAATAGAATCTGTGAGATTGGAGTGTAAATGAGTATGTGAGCTATCTGATGTATTTTTAAGGAATAATATGTTGAAAGGGCATAAGTTGTAGTCTGAGTTACTGGCAGAGGTGCCGGAAGCTGTTGAAGACTGGGGGAGTGGGGGGCGGAGGGTGACAGGGGCACTTAGTGATGTAAAAAGTGCAATTTTTAAAAACTATTTACTACCACAACATAGGTTCAGTTAGAGGACATTTTAAGCTTAGCCAATTTCCATGATGCTTGAATTAACATTGCCTGATTGGTCTTAACTATCACATGGCTGATAATTGTATATTAGCCCTAGTGAGAATAAATGTGATCACGCTATAGATAATTTGAGAGGACCCATTTAAGTGATGCAGCATTTAGGAACTGATTGTATCCATTAGTGGCATGAGGGGCAATCCTGTAGTACATTTGTTATACTACCCATCCTTAGATCCAAGTTGCATTTGAATATGGACATGGATGAGCTTTGTTTTACTTGAATGGATAGTCTGTTCTGGATATATAGCCATCTCTCCACAACATTCAGTTTAGATACCTAGACTGAGTATTTCTGATGCCATCTGACTTGCTGATGTTCAGTAGGTCCATCTGTATTAGGGCGGAGGATGCCTTGTATGCCAGACACATCACCACTAAGCACTCTGTAGGATACTGAGTATAGTGATAAATCTTTGAGGTGGTCCATGCAAGATCTATTCTTTAGGACTTGTATCCTTTTAGTAAGAATAAATTGCCTGTGCTACATTAAAAAATGATAAGCTAGTAATTTTGCAATGGGGAATGGATGGCAAACTGATAAGGGTTCATAGTTACTAGGTAACTCCTGCAAAGGAGGACATTCATAGGATTACAGCATCCACTCTCATGAAAGTACAACACAGTGCAGTATCATCGATCCATCTGCATACTGTGGGAGTAAAACCCACATTCTTCTGCATCAAAAGCAACTGTACTACCTGTTGTGCTTTTAACAATATAAACAGAGTTACCATAAGCAGCACTAAACTTCTCTTCCCCTGAAGCTTTCAGTTCCTTGTAAAATCCACTTGACGATCAACTAAATCTCTCAACTTTGGAGCACAATTAATCTGGAAAAAGCAAAAATTTATTTGGGGGGGGGGGCAAAGACCCAAAGCCAGGGCCACATTTTAAATATTGCTTATATAATCTTAGAAGTTGCTAAAATAAATTGTTTTGTGTTATCACGTGTTTCCTGAAAAATAGGAAGACTGAAACTTAAAGAGCTATCATTATTTAGTGAATTCAGTTCATAGGTTCATAGGTTCATACTAGGCTATCTGCCCGAGGGCATTTACAAGCCTAGCCCATCGTTTTGTGGCTTACGCCACCCCTTTAGTATGGGGAACTATACCCATTATTTTGCTGTGCCTCTGTCGAGCAGTGACACTGAGGTAATCCCTGGGGTGTATCTGCGATCTCCCATCCATTGGTCAAGATTTCTCTTGAACAAGGCCAGCGAGGTGCTCTGCCTCACATATACCAGGATTTTGTTCCACAGCATAGGGAGTCTTTGGGTGATGAATCTATCCCTCCAGCACGTCCTATTAATAGCCGTGTCGAGGTTTAAGTCTCCGCCTTGTGGCTCTGATGGATCTAGATTTTTTGAGGTGAAGCATATTCATCAAATCTGGGTTTGACATGGCCTTGTATGTTAGGCAAAGGTCACCTCTGAGCAAGCGGTAAGTGACTGAATAGAGCTGGAGTTCTTTCAGTCGGGCAGCATAGGACAGATTTTTGAGACCCTTTATCCTTTTGGTGAGGAACTTTTGTGGCCTCTCCAGCTGCTGCAAGTGTCGAGTCAGATGCATTCCGAATGGGGCATTGTACTCACTTACTGATGTCACTTACACAGTTCTTACTGATTTGATAGAAAAACACACATTTTAAGAGGAACAGACCAAAAGTATAAGCCAACTATTCTGTGAAAATCTAGACAGTTGAGAGCTATGGATTCAAATCCCTGAATCACATGTGCTGGTATGGTAGAGAATTCAGGCTCTTGTTGGAGCCTAAATAACATTAACCACCAGGTACACACACAGACACACACACACACACACACACACACACACACACACACACACACACACACACACACACACACACACACACACACACACACACACACAACTCCTGTAACACAGAGGAATAAGAGAACAAGAACAGCTAGTTTAGTTAGTTAAACTGCAAATCCACGTTAGCATGAAAACTCCCCATCCCCCTAGCTCTATGGTTCCGGCACCCATGGTTACTGGGCATAAGGTTGGGTTGGGGGTTGGTGATTTGACCATATTTTGGTGGTGATTAACTGTAGTCCACAATGTCTTATTTTTTTTTGGGGGGTGGTTCCTGCAAGATAAGACAAAAGGCTTTTTTTATCCTTTTTTTGGGGGGGGGGTTCCTGCAAGATAAGACAAAAGGCTTTTTTTTATCCTTTTTAACTAAGGTTTTGACTTAATTGCATACATTTCAGCAGATTTGGAAGGCCCGAGGTGTCTGATTAGGATGTCATTGCAGCCAGGTTATATCTCTTTTCCTCATTGTTGTTTTGCATTATGGGTTTAGTAAGGAAACATATTTGCTTTAACATTTTTTCAGAGAGGTCCCTTGCATTTGCAATATTTAAGAAAGTGGTATTGAATGTATCTGTGTCTGTGTTAAGGGTGAGGTATGTTAATTTATTCCAGTTAAACAAATAAGTGCATTTATGAAGAAGTTGATGATAAAGTTAGATAAATTCTGAACTACATTGTAATGGTGACTAGAGGGCTTTTTATTGTGGTTCCTTAGAACATAAATGGGTGTAGTCTTTGCGGTTACAATTGGAGGTTTTGCTACAGTGGGTGTGCAAAGGGCTTCAGGGAGTGAATAGCAAATACACTGTGTACCTTGTCTCTGTTTATATTACCTAGCATGATTTTGATGTTTGCTGATATCTAGGAAAGGAAATGTTCAAGTCTGGAGGAAATGTTTTGTGGTGGATTTTAGATGGGTATGTGATTTATTTGAGTTCAGTGCATTCTACCCAATTAGTATATTAACATTACTGAAACTAGGAATGTTATGTCAGTATTGTTGAATGTGTAGGGTGTCTTTATAGATTATAACAATTCCTCTCTCTTTTTGGCTTTGCAATCAAGTCTGAGTATGTTATAGTCCTGTGGTGTAAATTATTTATTAGTGTTTGGTTTTAGCCAGGTTTCAGTGACAAAAATAATATCATGGCTAAGTTGTTTCCTCCAGAAATGGAGCTGAGTTATTTTGCTGGAGATACTTTGAATACTGAAGTCAGAGATTTTTTAGGCCAGAACTGATAGTTGTATGAGTTAGCATGATACTTTTAGAAGAATCTGGGTCATGGATATGAAATGTGGGAGATGGGGTTGTGCAGGAGCTTGGAGGAATGTCTCCAGACCTTTGGAGCTTAGAGAGAAGTATTGAGGTGATCAGTTGTGAGAGCTTATATATGTCATAGATAGACAGGTAGTAGGCATGGATATTGTGTTTTCAGTTTGAGAGATACGTGCTTTTAAGAGTATGTATTGAGAAGGTAGCAAATAGGTCAGAAATAATATATGGAGCGAGGTTGAAAGGTGAGGAATGGATGTGTTTGGCTTGTAGAGATGAAAGGATGACCGAGTAGGCTTATATCATATGAGGTAGACTGTGTTAGAGTAAGTAGAAGTGGACAAATATATAGCAGAAATGGTAACTGTATGCAAAGGTACAAACAGAGGATGGTAGTACTGTAGGTGGGGCTTAGGTGAGTATATTGTAATTTCTGGTGAGTGGTTAGGTAAAAAAACTGACTGATATATGTGAGGTTGACTCAGTGAGGTTAAGGTGTATGTAGATGGCATGAGTAGCAGCAGTGTTGAAAGTTAAACCCTGAGATTCATGAAGCTTGCGCCAGGTGCAGGCATAGCATCGGCATTCTAACACTAAAGATGACCGCCGAGCGATTCAGGTATGAGCTGTTTCCACGTGCACTACCTGCGTATGCTACACCTGCATAACTCCCGAGCCTTGTATGCTAATTACCCCATGTGCAGCAGTGTAGCATGCAAATGAAGGTATGTAGCGATTCAGGAAGTGGTGCAGGTATAGTGTAAGCATGCAGAAATGTAAACCGTAGAAAATGGTTTACATTCTTACAAACAAAATCGGAGCCATGGCAGCCGACCAAACACATGTATTATATTGTTAATATATGCCAATGGCTAAATATATAGCCATTGTCATAAAAAATGTACAAAATATAAAATTAACAGTTAATATATATATAATCACACTATCGCGACTTGGAAGTGCAGGGCAGTGGTGCACAAAGGGGATTGCAAGGAATATATAAAAATATAGAATAAAACCGCAATGAAACACATAACACGATTTCCCCATAATAGTCAATGGCAGGCATGCTACACCATACTCATGGCGCAAGGGTTGCTAAGGGGCAGTGACAGTGTTATGTGCAGTAGCTAGGAATTAGTAGGCAATGCCATGCAAATGTGAGGAGTAATAGTGAATTGCAGATTCCCCGCTGGTGTAAGGATGCACCTCACAGCGTAGCATTATAACACCAAGGTGTGCCCTTGAGATAAAGATGACATCAAGAGAGGGGTGTGTCGCCATTGCTGTAAGCACATAGGAGCATTGCTAAACCGGTCCCCCCCTAGCTAGGCAAAGCTGTAGGATAGGGGTGTGTCGAATTGGCCATGCTTAGCTGAGAGTACACAAGGTAGCCGAGTATGCATGTGAACGGAGATGAAAACGTGCGTAAAGCCGGTAAACGGGTATGCGCGGCACACAGTACAGCTGAAACAGGAAGGATATAGGAAAGAAATAAGGAAATGCTGCAGCAGTGAATTGGAGTACAAATGATTAATTAACATCTAGGAGCCTACAGTGGGCCATTGACAACAGCTAACAAGGCTGCAAACAGGGAAGGGGAGGGGCTGTACTGCAAAGAAAATAGCAAAGTGTCAAAGCAGAACAAAGCCGATATGCAGTATATCAGCTACAAGGCACATTTTGCCATGACTGGGTAGGGAAAGTACAAAACAAGAAAGATGGCAGGTGGATGCATGCCTGATAATGGGAGGGGATCCAGGTATAAAAGTGAATTAAAGGGCAACAGATTAATATAGGCAGGCAAGTAGATCTCCACAGTAAAGCCCTCAGACTTGCAGTACTCATTGCAAAACCCATAATTAAGACATGCTCCAGCTGGAATAGCTCATACACACCCACTTACATCAGCAGCATCCATAGCACAATACTATAAAGTGTGAAAGCACCTCACACACATTTGTGTATACCCATACACTCTGCATCAGTGGTGTATATAGATGGGGAACTTTTATTATATACATGTTAGGGGCTGCCATAGCTTTGATCCACCAGTATGTGTTGGAGACTGAAGGTGGTGTGGAGGAAGATGCACACGACCACCTCAGGCACAAGAGGAGGAGGAGGACAGTGTTCAGACCCAGGGTAACCTACCAGGGGCTACATGATCCGGAGATAGTAGAGCATTACAGGGTGGAAAGGGACATCCTACAGCAACTTGTGGAGCTGTGCTGGCCATGCCTCAGAGCCAGAAGAAACAGAGGGGAACCCATCCCAGTGGATACGAAGGTATATGTAAGCTTGAGAATACTAGTTACAGGTACCTTTCAAAAGCCAAGTGGCGATATCATGGGGATCTCACAGGCATCAGCCTCCAGGGTATTACACCAGTTCCTGGATGCCATATTACCACATGCCAATGAGCACATATACTTCACCCAAACACAGGAGGAGTTGGCCAGCAATATGCGTCTCTTCCACAGTGTAGCAGAAAACCCGGAAGTACTGGGTGCAATAGACTGCACGCACATACATATCAAGTCATCACCTGGTGAGCAGGGTAGGCGCTACATAAACCACAAGGGATACCCCTCTATCAACTGCTAGGTCATGTGCAAGGCCCAGGGAATTATCATGGATGTGTGTGCTGGCAGCCCTGGAAGCTGCCACGACTCCCACATCTGGCATGCCTCACAGCTGTATCGGTTATTTACCAGGGGGGACATCCCAAGTGGCCACCTGGTGGGGGATGCTGGCTATGCACTGGAACCGTGGATGATGACTTCCATCAGAAATGCACACACATCCATGCAGGAACACCATAATGAGGCACATGCACAAACCAGAATCATCATAGAGCGTGTGTTTGGGATACTGAAATCACAGTTCCTTTGCTTGGACATATCTGGTGGAGCCTTGCAGTACTCTCCAGGCACATGTGCCCACATCTTCATAGTGCATGCCATGCTATACAATATGGTCCTGTGGAAACAGCTGCAGCAGGGACAGCATGGTGAAGGCCCTCACAGCCCACCACCATTGCCAAGGGCCCCACGGGCACAGAGGTACTCAGACCACGAACACCCTGAGCCAGCCCCAGTAGGCAGATGGAGGCATGAGCAGTATGCCCATACCTTGGCAAAGAGGGAGCATATAACACACACACTGACAGTGTAGGCACCTAGGGACCGACACCTTTCTCCACCTGCACACACAGTAAAAATGGATGGCACACACACAAGGCTACCTGTAAATTGTCATGTATAGGCAGTCTGCTGTGTGCATCCAACATAGGCAGCCCTCAACTATTGCACACACAACAGCCATTGGCACAAGGTAAGTCAACACCTGAACAGTACTTGGCCAACTGCCAGAGGCCATTCATAAGCCCAGCCAAAATGTGTCAGCTTTTGCCAACCCATTGATTCATTAACTGTCCGTCTGTGGAGCAGAGCCAATGGCAGGATCCCTGGGGTGCATCTACTGTTCCCCATCCACCCTTCAAGGTTTCTCTTGCAGAGTGTTAGTGAGAGACTCTGTATAATGTATAGGGATGTTGTTCCAAAGTATGGGGAGTGTCTGTGACAGGAAGCTGTTCCTCCAACATCTTCCAGTTATTGTTGTGGCAAGGTTCAGCTCACTACAGTGTGTGGCTCACTGTGACATGGATTCCCATAGGTGGAGCATATCCATCAAGCCTGAGTTCAACATGGCTGTGTTGGCCAGCAGAGATCATTTCTGAGTAAACGAGATGCCACTGAGTAAAGCAGGAGTTTATTCAGTTTGGCTGCATAGGCCATATGTTGCAGACCAGTATTCCCTTTGGCGAGGTACATTTGTGGACCCACCCAGCTGTTGGAAGTGTCTTCTGAGGTACATCCCACATGGGTTATTATACCCTATGATGGAACTGATGAGTGATGAGTAAAGGGGCACTATAACCCCAGTATGTCTCGATGAGAATCCTTCAGTAATCAGATGGCCTACATAGAAGGATGTCTTAACTACTGTGGAGATATGATTGTCAAAGGGGAGATCACTATCTACCTTAGTCCCCAGATACCCCATTACCTTGTCTGTATTAAAGTGGCTGCCACTTATGTGTTAATATGTGGGTGCCAATTCCACAATGGAATGACCATGCAGTTAGTGGCACTTGGCTGGAGGCTGTGTCATTGGCACCCTGTGATGTTTTCTGTGAGGCCCCTTGAGGGATGTCTGTGTCAGCTGGACTTTCAGTCATGGCTCCCAGTCCGCAGTCATTGCCAAACATGGTCCGCCGTAGTTCACCTGTGTTTGCCTGCACCTCTGAGATGTATATGCCAAACAGTAAGGCTCCCAGGACTGTGTCCTGTAGGACACCAGTCATGACTGGTCAAGAGTTGGACCTGGAGACAGCTAGTCATGCCATACGGGTTCTGAGTGTAAGCCCGCTGGCAACCCAACCTGTTATGTATGGGTGAATGCACAGGCTGGTATGTTTATCAATAATACCTGAGTGGGGCATGGTGTCAAAAGCCTTGGCGAGGTCCAGGTAGTATGTGTGAACCACCTCCCCCGGAATCTAACATCTCGGTGACTGTATGTAAGACGTCAAACAGGTTCAGTAAGTATGAACTGCACTCAACCAAGCTGACCTGGGTTGGGTCACGTGTTCGGAGGTTATCAATGTCATTGTTAATGAGTGCCATGAGGATGCAAACCATACCATTGCAGACCAGGCTAGTCAGGCTTATAGGGTGGTAGTTACCATGGTCAGTTGTGATTCCACCTTGATGGAGTTGAATAAACGTTGCCATGCACCATTGTATGGGTATGTAGCCTGTGTAGAGGCTGTGATAGGAATGCTTAAATAGGTGGGGGACAGGTTGTCTTGTATAGTTTGCAAGATGCAGTCTGGGTCAACATCTGCCTCCACTGACGCTGTGTTCTGCTGTTAGAGAGGGCCATTTCCACCTGTGTGTCTCTGATGGTTGGGATACTGTACCTTTCGGGTAGTGTTGTGGGCTCTTTAGGGGGTGAAGTATGCACCGAATGTATCTGCAAGGATGTTGGCAATATCAGTAGGGTCAGCATATTTGTGCTATATTTCACCGGCACAGTGCAAATCTGTGTGTCACCACGTAGATCCTTGACATAGCCAAAGAAGGCTTTGTGGTTATCTTTTGAATCCTTGCATATTCTCCTGCTGATGTTAGCCTTGGATGATGTCATGAAGGACTTGCGTATCATACTAATAGTGGTCACGGATGTCTGCCCTGCGTGGGATTTGCTGTGTGTCTGGAACACTGTCCTACTTCTGTAGTATAGCCTGTTTATTGCAGAGGTCCACCAGACTGGTGTCCTTGTCTAGGAGGAGTGAGTCTTGATTTACCAGTGATGGCATGATCCATACATCCGTGTAGGTGCTTATAGACTGCATTTGTAAATCTGTCTGTATCTTGAGCAGTGTTTAACCTTAACGTGGGAGCTGTGAAACCCCCCCACCCCTGTCACTAGTAGTGTACATTTATCTGTAGGAAAGGTATACACTGTGAAATCAGTGGGTGGGGAGATGCTTGGGTGTGGAAAGAGTGAATAGTTCATGGTCAGATCTAACCAGTGACCGGTTACCCTCCGCTGTGGTGCACCTGTTGCACATGTTGGTGATGACCACTTCTAGTAGTTTCCACCCCACGTTAGGGAGGTTACCACCTGATACAGGGCATATGAGGTGATAAATTACAGGAAGCACTGGGCCTGGAAGTGAGTACCGGAGTACGTTTCCCAGTTAATGGTATAGTAGTTGACGTCGACCAATGCCAGGATGTGCGTTAGGACTGTCATGTTCTCCACTGTCTTCAGGTAGGTGGAGTGGAGGTCCTGGGTCATGGAGGGTGATCTGTAGCAGGCCACCATTTACATTGCAGTTATGGCTAATGTTAGCTGCACATGGATGATCACAGAGGTATGCTGCCCCACTAACCTGGAGGTGTAGGTATCCCTGATGAATATGGATACAGCCCCCTCCATGTCTGTCAATCCATGTTCTATGGCTGAAATGTGTGGTATGGGTTATAGTCTGGTAGTGCTGGTGTGCTCTCAGGAGCCTTAAGACAGATTTCAGTTAATGCACAGATGTTGATGTCCATCCTGAGGAGTGCTGTGAGTGCATGCATGTTGTGATCACAAACCCTGGTGTTGAGTAGCATACTCCTCATTGAATCTGCTATTGTGCTGTTTACGGAGCTGCTATTCACCTTCAAGACTCTCCTGAATAAGGCATCATGGGGGTGCCAATAGCCTTGGCCAGTATTCCAAAGCCTAAGGCTGACACATAGGCCGGTATGGTATCACTGCATGCATGTCCCCCATCTGTGCTTGTTTTTCATCTCCCCTGTAGGTAACCTACTGGTAAGCAATAGAAATCCTTAAACTTATACAAGTCTTCTAACTTCCAAGATAGGCTTTTGGAGTGACTAAGTATCAGTGTTCTGTATGTTCTTGCTGTACTCAGTTGTTTCATGACTACATGGTGATTTCTCACTGTATATTGTGATCTGAAGGTCTGATTATTCACATATTATGGCTGTGATGGCCTGCACATTAGAGGCTCACAGATAGCCTACTTCCTATCTGCCCAATGGCAATTAGAAGCATAGCTACTTTGTGTTGGCTTTCCCCACACCATTGATGAAGTAACTGAGCCTCTGTCAAGCATAGCCAGTGAAGCAATTCCAGGCAGAGTTGCTGGAAGCTGTTGAAGACTGGGGTTGTGGAGGGTGATAGAGGCACTTAGTGATCTAAAGAGGGCATGTTAATGTGACAATTCAACACCATTCAATTCCCCCAACAGGTCTCAAACTGGACAGGCTCCCCCACCCCCTGGCTGTATGGGTCTGGGACACATGATCCCAGGGGTGTATAGTCTGTTACCCATTCACACAACAAGGTTTCCCTTGAAGTGTGTCAGTGAGGGGCTATGCCTAATGTAGTTAGGATTGTAATGTATTGTCTCACAGTACATATGTTATATGTTATTATTTCAAGAGTACGTGAAGCTCAGTGTGTTTGGGGGCCTTCGCCCTTTGCTTAGCCTACCTTACACAGAAAACATCTAAATAGGGAATAGGCAGAAACAATGTTAATGTCAACAGTGTAATGGTTACAGCATCCGCATAGAATCTGTGCATTCGAGGTCACAATCCCGGTAAATGCAGGGATGTTTATCATGTGCAAATGTATACCTTAACCACAGCTTGCATATATATATATATATCTGTCTACACACACACATACATACATGTCTGTAGACAGCATCCAAAGTTGTCATATCTGTGTATAACATGGACCATAGCAATCAGACACCCCCCCCCAAACAATATGAACATAACATATGTAGAGTACATGCCAATACACTATTACAGATATGTTCTATGGACACAGTTACCAACACAACTGCAATGACTGTAAATATCCATGGCAGAATTACACAGACAGCTTTCATTTTGCAAAACTTTATTACATTCCGATGTATTGTCAAAAGGATTCATGGACTAACAGTACCTGCATGCTATACAGGAAGCAGGTAATAGTGCCTTAATGAATCAGCCTGCAATTATCATAGTATTAGTCCACTAAGGGATAGGTGTTCACAATGGGAAAGAACACCCACACACATATAAATGTTGTATAAAAGGGGTTCCTACACACCTGCATGTGCTATGTACACCCACTATCTACCCCACAACAAAAATAATTATATCAATCCATACTGTCATACCATAACCAATTATTCAACTACTGCACAACATCTGCTGAAACCTTAACATACCTGGACACAGACGCACTAACATGGCCCTATGTGAAATAGTTGCCGTTATACAGTTGAACAGCTGCTGATGTAACAGAGTTGGTATAAACTAATCCCGTTTCAGAGGGTTGAAAGGTACGTACACCAGGAAGTGTTACCAAGTACTGATTATCAGCACAGTATGATACACAGTAACACCAAACTAAATATGTCTGGTAAGCACACTGTAAACCCCCTAACATTATATGCATAGCTATGCAACCTTGAGCTGGTCAAACAACCTGGCCAGACTGAGACATATGCAGAAGTATTAGGTACAGACAAACCCTGCACAAGTAGCAATGTTCAGAAATATAACAGCAGTACTCACATTTAGTCCAAATCCTCTAGGCATTACACACAATATATTACTATTCGCCTCCATACAGCTCTTGCAATAGATTCCAAACAAAACTTCCATGCTGTCTTCCTCACAAGTAAGGCAAAGGGACAACGCCCAAGTGGAGTACTCAGTTATACTCCACTGTAGCCCTGGTATTGGCTAAGGCAGTAGCAGCACAGCTGATGTGTATGTAATTAGCTACTTAGGAACACCAACTGGTCACCGGGATAGCGCATGTTACTGATCTGTAACTATAAAAGGTTGCCTTGTCACACATTCAAACCATCTGTATCTACCTGTAGGACAGTACAAAACAGTGAAAGACGAACCAGAAATGAGTATTATACTAGTTAATAACACCTCCGATTACTAAGAAGGTATGTATAACATGTAGTATATCCGTGTACATAGTACCTGTACTGTAAGAATTACAGTGTAATCAATGCATATAGTGGAAATAGCTATCTTGTAGCTATGTAATGTTGAGCAGTAGTAATGCTTGTAGTATTCTATGTGTGTACTGCTGTAGGTCACATGGCACACTCCGCATACACCACAAGGGATGATATGGGCTTGGAACCCACCAATTCGCTTCCCGCCACTGTCAGTGTCAGGATTGGTCCAACAAGTATGTGCTATAACAGGGGATAGTATATGTCGATATATTGTAACAGTCAACATATGTATGGGTGTATAAGTAAGATGAACATGTTAAAGTGGGCTTACTGTGCAAATATGGTGTGCATTGTGGGATATTGTGCCAATAACTGTGTAATGTACAGTATTCTAGGTAGATCTCTATTCTATTCTACATAGCAGTTCTGTTATGTTGTGCAAACAGTAGTTATGTCTATTGGCAATTACAATACTCAATGACAGGATACATAGCATTTGTATTCATCTGACAGGTTAGCAGCATGATAGCAAAGATAATTGGAAGAGCCAGGTAACTATCCATGCATATAACACATGTAATATCTACCTCTCTACTATAATTTGCAAGCAATAACAGCTGTACATGTGTACATGTTATGCAAATGTGTAGTGACCCTTGTTACAGGGCTGGGCCAAATGGCTATGTACACACCTACATAGAGTGGATATTGAGAGTACAGACACACTGGTTGAATTACCAGGTTTGTGTAGCCCAAACTCTCATTGCCAACCTAATAGCCGCTACATACTGTATGTAAGGTAGTGCACAGCACTGATAATGAAACAGGTTGCATATCATCTTTAACTCCAGTGTAACATCTGCAGTAGGAGTGTAAGATGTAGGAGACTGCTGCCCATGTGTAATATCCGCATCATAGATGATGGCTCACACTATCTGATGATATCCTGATCATGTTGATAGTGGCATCAGGGTCTATTGATACATGACTCTGTTTGGAGAGTGGGTGTCTGTGCCCAACAGAGTTCATGGTCCTGATGGATATGTGAGTGTATATACCCAGAGAAGGAAACAGACCTGTAGACACTTGCATCATCTGTAATCAACTAACAGGATGTGATGTGCTCCTCAGAGGAGGATTGCTGCTAAAGGTAGCTACAATGTTTCTGTAATAGACAGTGTTGTCACATCCATAACACAAATATTTACATTTGAGCATCACTGTCTAAAACATCTTCATAGGCAATACATAAACTACATACAGTACGTGTAGTACTGACTGCTCATACAGGCATGTCCACTAGTCAGCTACTGGTTCATAGGTTAGTACTAAGCTAACTGCCCTTGCAAGCCATTTCAACCCTAGCCAATTATCCCTTGTGAGAGTCAAACCCTGCACCTTGTGATTGGATGGCAAACACCTTAACCATTAGGCCACCCTCCCAACCTTTGGTGTTTACTAATGTCAGCTTTGTGTATGTGGCCATCCTGGGGAAATGTAATCTCTATCCCATGTACACTGCCAGACCCACCTAATACCATGCCTAACACATTGTTTGGGATGCAGCTACAGGGGTAAGCTAGAAGGCAGTCCAGTCTACAGCCATGACTGGACTGGGCAGTCATGAGGTGTAGGTTACCACATGCAGCTCATCAACACAACCAACACATACCCTTACCAGAACACAGTAAGGACACCCACACACACTACCAGAAATCACACACATTCACAGACACTTCTAAGTATCTGGCCAAACAAGTGACCCCCCCCCAAGCAGGAAGAGACAGACACCAAAATACACAAACTGTATGACATAGTTTGCATAATTGTGCCACATCTCTGTACACATGACTGGAAACATGCCCAACAGTACTCATTTGTGAATGCAAACTCTAGCACTGTGTTACACACCAACCTATACAAAGGCATACATACTGTCAGCTGCCTGTCTGCTATGATTAGCCACATACTCATACACTCAGACCACCTTTTGAACTATACACATGGCTCTGGCATATTCCATGTTCTTGTGCAGGACCTGTGATGCAGTAGCCTGGACTGCATGGAAACACATGTAGGAACTGTCAAGTCTTGTAGCCCATGCAGGTATGTCCCAAGCCTGGGTTGCTTTCTGCCATTGGCCAGAATGATACTGCAGTACAGGGACAAAAAGATTGTATTTCACAATTGTCTAGTGTAGTGGTACATGTCAAAGGGTATCAAGTATCTGTCATCCTGGGATAACATGGTTGATAGACCATGATGCTTTGCCAGACAGGGCCTGCACCTGTCACCCCTGGGAATCTGGATACTGCCTAGAGCTCATGCTTCCATTATAGTGCCTTCATCATGCACAGTTCAAGTGAAGGTCCACTGCTGTTACAGGGACAGCCAGGCAATAAACTGCGGGTCTCGCTACATAATGATACATGTCAGAAACACAATATGGACACACATATGTCAATCCCTAACATGGAGAACATATCTGTGCACTGGCTGAGACATGTTTCAATGCTCTGGAGAGCACACCTGCATGACCATGTTATAACACATACCTCACCTCTTGCCCATTATCCTTTATTGGAACACACGGGCCGCAGCTGTGTCCATATTCCTGAAGGATATGTACACCCCCATGCTAATTGCACTTGCATAACATCAGATGCATTATGCTGAGCAACTACCTTTGTGCCAAAGTGGAATTCAAAATGCATCTTGAGACAGATTACCCACCAGGCCGCAGACTTCCCAACTGTCATAATGTGCTGTAATGGGGAAGATTAGGTCTGAGACAGAACCATAATAATGGCTACTCTCAACTATTCCATTATGAACTGGGAAGACTCCTCATGTACCAACACCTGCGCTCAATGCATGTTGGATTCCATCAACCCCACTGACCTGGATCACAGTAATCACACAAACAGGGCTAACAGTATGCTACACATAGTTAGTCTCCAATGCCAATGTTATATTTCCTAAGAGCAGAGTGGTGAGTGTCATGGCACCCATGCAGATGGACAATGCATGTGCAAACGCTGAATCCTACACAAATGAACCTTAAGCAGTGACATATGTGCAGTGATTGTGCCATTGAAACAGAACCAGGATTCAACCCAACACAAACAACAAGGCAAACTGGTGGTACCATGCTTTAAACTGTACCACAGAAGGTAGTAACTGTTGCAAGAGTAAACACACATGAGTGTAGGTGATCCCTGGTCAGCCTCAGTAAGATGCAGATACAGCATATAAAACCACACAAAGCTACTGTGAAACTAATCAGCCACATATTATGAGGCCAAGCACAGAGCATTCTATAGCTGTGTCATTAATCGTAATGGCAATGACAAGACCTGCCGTACTGCACAGCACTATGGCATGGCAAGTACTGCACCTGCAGAAATAGCACCCGTTCATCCAGTTAGGGTCTTGGAGAACTTAAATCCACTCCCAACCCCCCCAACAGATACACTTAGTAATATATCCATGTACACTACAAGGCCCCTGTACTAACGAATATGTAGGTACAAGCTGCACTCTCTAAAGCCATACATACAGCTTTCATGGGACCTGTCAAAATTCCAGGGTGTATCCTACACAAATGTAAGAACATTCAGCTATCGACATACACATCATGTTCAATCATAGCTCCATGTCAAGCTGTGTACACACCGCATGGTGCACAGCAACAGTTATCATGCCCCCACAAAAGGGGGAGACACCACTGATAATGGATAATGGGACATAGTGCACAACTACCCTGCTGAGTCTGGTCTGTATGGCCATGAACCGTGGGCAACATATTTGATGTACTCGGTACAGATGTAGATGACAGTAGGGTTGATTCACACTGCATATCATGACCTTGCCAGGTCATAGGACACCATCACCCATACTGTGTTCAGCAAACCAGATGTATATTCCTATGTCACAGGAGTGGTTGGCAACTGGACTGCTGGTAGAATCAACACTACTGAAGGTGTCTGACAAATACACACACATCAAACCACTGTCAGCCACAGTAATAAAGAGGTCATTCCTGGTACTCCCCCTCTTTGTTATCTATACCACACAGACTAGCACAGAAGGCATCAGCCTATTGATGTTTGCAAATAACTATGACCTAGGAGCAATAGTTGACTCAATGTGTGCTGCATTCAACATACAGAAGGCCTTAGTGTGTCAGATGTGTGGTGTGTGATGTATGGCCACAATTTGACAGCTAAGTATTCCATTGTCATCCCCTATGTTACAAACCCTGTACCCATTAATTATCACTTAGGCAGCGGTCAACATAATGGCAACTGTGTGTATGGGATGCAGCTGGACAGTACTTTCCTTTGATAGTTACTTCACCACAAAAGACAGGTAGTCATATGTGGCACCCCTAATCATGACAGGGTGCCATCCAGGAATATAGAGGTAACTGCTCAGCCATAGTCAACACCCATGTGATCCATAATAAATCACATATTTCCTTTAGGGTTATTGCCCATGTGTAGATGTCCTACACTGCCCTTCCCAATCCCTAGCTGCACTATGTAGCATGCAGCCTACCCTGAATAAAGCCATGTCCAACCAGAGGTGTTGGACATGCTATACTTAACATATCCTGATCCCAAATAAACACATACGTCATGGACATCCACCTTTCTAGTACAAGGATTACAACATGCCTGACAGATCTCTGTCCCATACACTTAACATACTCTTGCCTTACTATGCATCCCTTTCCAGCGAAGCTGCACATCGCCTCTCTCTGTGACATGGTGTGATGACCGCATGCCAAATATATCAGTAAACATGTGTATCAGTTCTGTGGCACTGCTTGAACTGGCCACTGAAACTTACCTGTCTGTTGCCTACAGCTAGGTAACTTGTCTGCCTAGGCTCATAAATGGCCCGGGGCATATAGCCTACTAGATCACTATGACCATACATGCTATAGGTGATATCCAACCTCGGAAATACCATCAGGCTAGCTACTGTCCCATGTGTTACACATGTGCAACACAGGCAATACATGGCAGGATGCTACACAGCTGTACAGTGCCATGTAGATGTATATGGCAAAACACATACATGCTTGCAAGTCTGCAGGGTCACAGGTCATGTCCCTAACGGCTATGTATGGCTACATATGTGACATATACACAGCATTAAGGTCGAGTGCGCTAATGTGAACACATCCAGGAATGTGCTGATAGGTAAAGACACCAGTACAGGCAAACAGATATACCCACGTCAAGCCAACATCACCATGGTGTATGAGCAATGTCATCACATGACACACACATATATGTTGAAAACATCACATCACCAGTAGGTGTCAAATGTGTGTGACTTATAAATGTCAGTGGTGTTAGTGTCATGTAGATTTGCAAAGACATATTTGTAATCATAATAAATGTGATACACATGTATATTCAGCTGTACTGCTGTACTTCTCTGTGAGCTACTGTGACCTGTCTCCATCATTATGTCTTCCA
Organism: Protopterus annectens; assembly: GCF_019279795.1. NCBI lineage: Eukaryota > Metazoa > Chordata > Ceratodontiformes > Protopteridae > Protopterus > Protopterus annectens. The sequence continues at coordinate 830,241,101 of NC_056730.1, read as the reverse complement.
GGTATGCCACGTAGCAGACTGCTGGCGTACAACTGCTTGGAGGATGAGGTCCTCATCCCATACCTCCTTGACAACCACACAACACTCTTCAGCCATGTGCCACAGGATGCACAGCAGCAGGATGCCCTGTAGGAGGAACTCTGCAGGAGGGTAAATGATGTTGGTGGTCACAATCGCACCTATCATCAGGTGCACCGACGACACTGCACTGACCTGATAAGATGGGTGAAACAGCGTGCTAATGCATTTGCCAGGGAACAAGGTGCAACAGGTGGGGGGGCCTCTCACCCAGCCCCCACTCACACGTACAGAGGAGCTACTGGCCAACCTGGGGATACCTGCAGACCTCCATCCACAAGCTTTAGCTTGTATTGTGGAGGTGGGTGTCTCTCAACCACCAAGCATGGAGTTGCCTGGTAAGTCACTACTACACATAAAATGCAACTATATATAACATAGTTATGTGTTACTGTACAATATGTAATGTAACATCATATGCAAGGCATGTACGCACACATGCCACATACTATAGTCTGCTACTCTATGTATGCACAGATGTGCATACTCCATAGTATAGTGTATTGTATTGGCTTATGTGCTAACATGGACATTGCACCCTGTATCTATTACACAGGTGTGGATAATGATCTTACTGCTGTGACACTCCTGTTTAGGTACCTTTGGTGTTTTGCAGCAACAGCAGCCTGTATCAGGTGAGATTGTTATTATTTACCAGGCTTGATAATGCATGGAACATATTAATTGCATGCTATCTGCCATAACACACGTACAAATAATGTATGGTGGTCATGTTAATGGACACTGGTTAGACCTTCAATGCATCACACTGTTTACATATGGGAAACAATTGAAGACTATATGAAACACCTACACTAAACCTTCCAAACTGTCATAGTCAGATGTGTGGACAACAGTGAACACGATGGTGGAGGTGTGTTCCACTGTAGGGACAGGTACTACATATCAGCATTACACATGTTGGGAATATGAACAGTATTGTACAGAGAGCATATGTGTGCACACACTCTAAATGTGTTGAAGTTGGAGTATGACCAGCCCACAGAATACACCCTTGTGGAGTATACCCTTTTTATGAATGTCACACAATCTCATGTGCTATCTGACATGTCCATGACATGTAGTGGGCTGACTGCAACACTACTCAACTAACCTGCAAAATATGTCTCACATCCCATACATACCACCCTCTGTCTGCATAATCCTGTCCTCAGTGCAGCATATGACATCTATAGATGTATGTCATATGGGATAACACTGACATGAGAAATAAGATGGCCATCACAACCATTGGACTGAACATGTGTACACATGGCCATGGAGGATGGCCAGAGACATGAAGCAACACACACAGTAGAAGTGATGTACATGTGTGTACACCCTGTTGTACATTGGCTCAACCTAATACAACTATGGTCTTTGTGTAATGGTGATATTGCAGATGTGAAACACTAAACATCATACAGGCCTGTGCACAGCTTGTGTAGGCATAACATGAGACCACCACATAACATGTCTTGAACATCTTGAGTGTGTCATGACATGGAAGCATTCACCTATACAGTATCCAAATACATACATGCGTTGCACAACATACACATACATCGACATCAAGCCACAGATACAGTACATTCACCTTGCTGGTGTCAGACATCACTGTCATGCCTGATCATCATGTGTGTGAGGTACACAGATGGCATGTGGGACATAGAGTACTGCTACATTAGCCATGTGTGGGCAAAGTTGCCAGGCATCAGTAATATGGTTGCAGATGTGCAGGGGTGTCATGCGTATACCCTTCTGTGACCTGTGCCACACATTCCACATTAAGGTTTATTGTGTATACACCTCAGTGACATGGGTCACATTCCACATTAGATATGTATTCTATGTGAACATAGTCATGGCTATGAACTGTGTCAGTAGCTCGCACTGTATATCAATTGTAAAGCCACATGATGCCCTGCAATGGCTATGCACATCAGCTCAATGTGCAGTATGTCCCTGCATATTTGTAGGTTGGACAGACAACATTGCATCAACTGAAGGCCCATGTTAGTATAACACATCCCTGCATTTGGACACCATTACTGTACTGTAGATTGGAAAGGACACCATTGTGTTACACATGTATGCATGTCATTCAGCACGCCAGCAGAAGATATGTCATACTACATGTGATTGGTAAGGTCATACGCCACACAGCAGGCCAGTGTACTGTAAACCTGTGCTGGTCTGTGGCACCAATGCAAAGTAGGGACAGCCATGTCAAATATGTGTGTACAGCCACATGCACAATGTCTACACTCAGCTCAGGGGTAGGTGGAATAATGTTGAACAGACATGCACTGCTTTGGGGAGATATGCAAGCTAGGGCTCAGGCAAACATAGTATGCAGTTGACGTCCTACTACTCATGTCCTCGCACATAGGGGTGGTGGCCAACACAAAACATCAGTGGCAGATGTACAAAGGTCAGCGTCGGTCTGTTAACATGTGGTGTATGTTGCACACACCATGGCAGTGTGGTGCAATGGTGTAAAGTGCATGCATTGTGTTGCAGGTATGGGGCATAGGCTACTAACACAAATGGTGCAATACAGGTATGTATGCTAACCACCATATAATTGTGTAAGGTGCATGCCATCTGCTATAACACACACATGCTGTTGTGTGCAACTCAGGGATGTATGATAACTACCACTATAATTGTCTAAGCTGAAACTATAATTGTATAAGCTGAATGCCATCTGCCATATCACCTGCATGTAGCGTGTGTATCTGTGTGTATGTGTGTGTCTGTGTGTGTGTCTGTGTGTGTGTGTGTGTGTGTGTGTGTGTGTCTGTGTGTCTCTGTCTGTGTGTCTCTGTCTGTCTGCGTGTGTCTGGTATAACTTGTAATGTACAGTTCTTGTCTTCCCCTCACAGGTGTTGATGTAGGTGCGTTGCCCTCCTGTGGTCCACCTGATGTTAGTGTCCCCACAGACTCTAGCAGTGATTATGATAGTATGATTGAGGCACAGGCAGGGTTGTCAGGGGCTGAATGTGTGCCATTGGTTGCCATTCCACCTGTCTCCCCCTCATCCTCGCACACAGTTCCCCTGCCTGCACATACCCCATCACCACTGGCCATAGAGGAAGGACAGTTGGCAGGTGGTAGCATGGAACAGGGAAGTGTGTTGACTATGGAAGCTGTGCCTGCACACCATGATCCCAGTCAATAGACTGGTGATGTCCCACACAGGCATGTGCCCAGCACTGCTCGTAGGAGGACCACTGGCCAACATGCCCCTGCGAGACAAAGCACATCACCTGGAGTCACCAAATGCATGTTTTGGGCTATAATGGAGGCACAGGCACATGCTGAATGGATGGTAGCAGCAGTGCAGCTGGTGCTGTGCAGTCCACACCAGGACACAGCAGGCCACATGCACCTGGTCCTGGATGGTCCCAATAGGGACACAATTCCAGTGGACGTGTCATCAGACAGTACCCAATCTGGACATCTGCCTGATAGTGCCCGTGCAACCCCTGGCAGGCGAGGTCACTTGGCTGTTGGCAGACACCATGAACTGTGAAACCTGCCTTTTACAGTCTGCAGCTGACAATAATACCCCTATGTAGGCCAGCCACATGTCAGACCTGTGTGCATGCATACACACACACTGGAAACAAATGTAGGATACCTCAACACACACACGCATAACATCCACACACGCCCAATGATATCACAGGCCCTAACACACACACATGATGTCATCCAATGGCACAGCCTAGACCTCTGGCAAACATTATCACCCTGTGCATATGATGATGCCTGTGCCGGATCCCTGTCATCCACACCATTAGTGTAGGGACATGTTCATATGGTCTGATGCACAGGGTGAAAATACTAGGTAGACAATTGTAGATTAATATTGTTGAGTAGTGTTGACAGGCAGCAAACATACCATGTATTACAGTTTTTGAATGCATTTTGTACGTTTGACAGTATGTATCACTAACAGCATGTTGATCTTGAAGTTCTGCTTTCCTCTTTCAGGTGTAGTTGCATCTGTTGGGGGATGTTGGGGTTTGCGGATGATTCATATGTACATGTTGACTACTCACAGGTCAGTATGACAATACCTGCTTGCACTTTGTAGCTTCGACATCACAGTTATAGTGTCCCATGTTTCAATTATGTTTACTTTTCTAATGATCCAAGGGCATGATAGCTGTGTAGTAAGCTACTGTGTTCAGAGCCGTCATATCCATAGTGGGTGACATCACAGGTAGAGTTACCTGGAGCACGGAGGAGGTAAAGGAGAGGTATGCTGGATGACAAGGGTAAAGGCCAGTGGAAATAGTGGCTTCTCATTGGGAAGTGGTAATACCCACTGCCATGACAGCATGCAAACACAGACACACCCACACACTTAGGGATTCACAGACACAGTAACACACTCTCTGACACACACACACAGTTGTCAGTGTTCGGATGAGAACCTCTGCCTATGTGCATATCATCATTATAGTATTACGCAATTACAAGCTGCACCACAGAAATTACACATGTACAGGTAGTTGGAATGGCCTAAGATCAAGGACATCGACAAGGATACTACAGTGGAATGAGAGTATGGGGGTGGGCGGGTCCATCAGTAGGCTATGTAACAACAGGTCACACCCCAGGGTGCACATATTAACAAGCGGTTAGAATGCCCGTCTACGATTGATGATATCAACAGGGATGCTATATTGCATTGAGTGGATGGGGGGAGGGGGCATTAACATTTCACTATGGTAAAATACAGCCTCACTCCAGGAACCGGACAGCCATACACACACACACACACACACACACACACACACACACACACACACACACACAATGTCGCATTCACAAAGATATACACCTATGTCACACACATACAGACACTACATGTGTGAGGTTTAACCACCTGCCTATGCCTTTCTTTCTACATTTCACTCTGTACTGGTGTCAAAAACAGTGTTCCGGAGAGTGATAACATGTGGGATGTATTCCCAACCATACGTGACATATATAGACACACACACCCACACGTGCCAGTACTGTGAATCAAACACATGCCTATCTCATGATAGGTACTACAGAAGTACAGCACTATCACATCTGGTACAATGCTTACTGACTCTTTCCTTTGACAACTGTGCTGATATATGCACAATATATGCACAGGGGAGGTATTACTGTTACAGGTGTCATGAAGTTTGCCTTCAGTGTCACCCTTACAGCATTCTACATTGTCTATCTTCCACTTCAATTAACAAAACATGACCTTAGCAGTTACCCAGGTTATTGAAGGACTGGTTGTAACACACCAGTGAGCTGTCCTCAGTAATCATTCATCTGCAAATAAGCCCCACCACTTAGTCATGTCCAAGCATATATCACCATATACAGTTGGCAATGTTGAGGCTGTATTGCAATAGCATGATGTACTAAGACAACAGTCACCTTCAGACATCAGACACTGCACGCACACGGAATCTACACAAACATCAATACATGTACACATATGCGGTCTACATCAGTAAGTGCACTAGCAGGTCAAGAGGATACATTCCACACCTTCCCCATGCCATGTGTGAAACATAGCCAAGCATTACACCATAATGGATATTGTGTTCATGTACTGGTAGGACACCACCACTTTCACCGAGTAGCCAAGTGTACATATATTGCAATAGCACATATCAGTGAGACACACACAGTATTATTCCATGTCATCCTCCTACAAACTGTTACTTGACAGTGCCATGGTGAAGCCAGAGCACTGTAATGGTCAGCAGTGAGCACATCATATTTGCCACATGCACCTCATGTTTACTGGAAGACTGCCAGCAATGTGCTCTGTTAGAGATAGGCAGTGCACTCATTCAAGCATGTGCGAGGTCTGTGGCTTGTAAACATCTCACCCCAGTATGTACTGGCTATTGTGGTACTAAGGCTAATGTCCAGACAGCACACAGCATGCATGGCATGCATTTGTTGACATTGGGTATATGTAGGAGCTGAGGCCACACATCATGGCTGTACATGCCATGAACATATCACCTGTAACTACTCAGGAACATACAGAGCAGAGCTGGATTTCCCTGAATCTGTCAATAGAAGCCTTGTGTAGGTCCTATGGTCCTGTTATTTGGGTATGTCTGTAGGCATTGCACTAGGTGGACATGTCTAAAGACATACATGCCACATGGGGTATTGTATGATATGAAAGGTGTCATGGGTGACCAGCAGAGAGGGAATATTACCTCTGCCAACATAGATATCAAACCTTATGTACTGTTAGCATGCTACCTGCCATGTGCATGTGTGTAATGACTGTAGCCACCTGTATGTAGAAAGGATAATGAAAGCTATGTTGATGTCATTTATGTTATATGAGTGTGGGATGTACATATCCAAGACAGGTACAGTTAGGTCATTTCCAACCATGAGGATGTTGTTTACTGGTGTACAGCAACAGTCAACCAGGTTAATGCTGCCAACATCCGATGAACCCTGGTATGTGTACAACTGAGCTGGCTACAAACAGTGGTATTATTGCATTGCATAACACATTATGCAGCTGTGTCTGCACATGGGTACTTTGCACAGTTGATGTAGGCCTAGGTACAGTCCACCAATCAAGGGTTATCTGGTGGTCTACCATACTATGTCATACCACATATGGATGTGTGTTGGTAGTCTGGGAACAAGGTGGTGGATGTATATGAGGGTACAACCAAGAATGCAGCACTTGTCACTGTCACCTGTACCTGACTCATCTGTGATGCGTTATGCCGGAGTAGTGGTCTTTACATGTGAGTAGCCTTTATGAATATGTGTACACCACCACTTGGAATGGTCCATACCACTGTTATGGCCCACATGCCTGGATCTGAATTATATGGTGCTAGTGCAATTGTGCACTACAGAACCTTCAGCCAGGTGTGCCTCACTGCACAGATATCAGTATTCCCCATTGTAGGTTCTACATTGAGCATATGGATTACTAAAGCCACACATCTAGCACTGGTTAGCATAAGCATCCAATGCAATTGTCATGTAGGTGTCAGGGTGTTATTTCTGGGTGTAGGACATTTGCCTTGGAATGCGGCTATATGGGTAAATGTGACCTAGGTATTATCCACACACATACGTGTAACATGGATGCATGTGCTCTGTGCTGAAAGCTCATCATTTGGTCATTACAGCCCGGAATGACAGACACTAGACAACCTCATAATAACAGCAGGACATTTGCTCATTGTTTTGGTCTAGCAATTGCCACTTGTACCATGACATCACTGCACATGGCATTAATGTGCTTGGTAGCAAATGTCTCATGTAAGGCGACGGACAGCAGCAGAACTTGTGTATATGACCAATGTGAGATATACTTAGGGTAGCAGTCCTGCTAATAATGACTATTAACACAGCCGGGAGAGGTCATCTTGACACCTGCACATCAGTACCATTACACAAGGTGGCTCACACATTATGCTTGCACATGCCACTGTTCCACGTATAATGCCACTGTCCACAACCTGCTATCAGTGTATGCCTTTCAGGGCAGCAAGGTGTGTGACACATGCTATAGGTAGTATCCGCCTGTGTGACCCAGGTAACCTATTGTCTGTCATGTCCACACATGCATGAATGTGCATACGTAACATATATATGTCAGTACTTCATGTACATGTATGCATGTGTATCACACAGCACAGACATAGATATATCATTTACGGGCCACATACAGGTATCAGGTAGTAAACCAGTATGATGTGCATATATACTGACAGGTAAGATGTACCTAGCTGTAAACCTGTGTGTTTACAATAGGAGTCCATTACAACGTGTTCTGTACATGTAAGTGTTTGAGCATGCACACTGTAGCCTTCAGTGGTTAGAATCGGAGTGCATCTCAAACAGCCCTGTGCTACTAAGTGTATGAGTGTGCCCACTGCCACCTTGTGTAATATGAGTCAGTGCATCCAACAAGTCCTTTGTTACTAAGTGTATGAGCATGCCCAGTATAAACTTGTGTAGTTGTAGTCATAGTACATCCCAAATGGCCCTGTGCTACTAAGTGTATGAGCATGCCCACTGTAACCATGTATAGTGATAGCAGTTGTCCATTCCACAGATGGCTATAGGCCATAGTTCAGGTTCCTGTTGTGCTACAATTATACCTCTCAGGCCTACCTGCAGATTATGCGTCTTGTTTGATCATACAGGTTGTAATGGACACCTACTTTAAACACACAGGGCTACAGCTATGCACTTTGACTGTCATTCTCCCTGTTGTTGTCCTCAATCTTAGAAGGGCAGTCTGACTGCCTTGGAATGTGTTATCTCGGTGGCGCGTCTCATAACTGCGTAGTACTGTCATAGTTATCTGTAGATAGGCAAGAGTTTTGATCCTACCACTGGCAACTGTGTGCATGTGTTTGTGTGTGTGTCAGCAAATGGCTGAGTGTGTTTGTGTATGTGTCTCAGCAAATGCCTGAGTGTGTGTGTCAGCAAATGGCTGAGTGTGGTTGTGTGTGTGTATTTGTATCTGCATCCTGCCATGACAGCAGGATTTGCTGCATTCCAAAGATATATGTCCTTTGCACTGTCCTTTATCCTTGTCAACTGCAAAACCTCTCTCTTCCCCCCTCACCACTGCAAGTAATCGGTCCTGTGATGTCACCAAGCTCAGAAGTGGAATCAGAGTAAGTGTAATTGTATGTGTTCTGTGGCACATACCCCAACTGCATACCACTGTACTAGTTACCTTTACATAGGCAAGAAGTGTATGCACAATACTGGAAAGTGTGTGCCTGTTTGTGTGTGTGACTACCCTTTATCCAGGCCTACACATGTGTAATGTCTTTTAGCACACCATGGTAGCCATCTGTGGTGACCAGTGTCTACAAAGTATTACATAGTTAGGAATGGTAAAGAATAAACAGTCAAGCACAACTACAGTTGGGTATGTGATTTTCCTGTGCCACTGTTGAGCAATGACATAGATGTGGTCACTGGGATGTAGGTCCATACTCATCATTCCCTCACCCTAACTCCACAATCCCTGGGGTAGATTACATTAGCCATCATTCCCCACCCCAAACTCCAAATACACAATAACCATCCCTTCTCTGGTGAACTGCTTATGTTTTAAATGTTGTAACACAAGAGATCTCTCTGTTTTGTGTACACGTCAGTTCCTTTGCAACCCTTCTGTTTCACAAAGGGTGTTCAGATGTGTAGATATATATATATATATATAAATATATATGACAGTTGTACAGATGTAGACTTGTCTTTGTTGTTTCACAGTGTACAGTACATTCAAGGGTACTGTACATATGTGCACAAAGTGGCTGTCCCATTTGTTTTCAGTACTGTGGAATACCTGTAGTAAGATGTGCATTATAGACTCCATGCAACACGTATACAACCCAGATGGCTTAGTAGTATGTCCAGTGACCTCAGTGTGCATGGTCCAGGGTTCAAGACCTGCAAGCCTTGATGATACTGTCAATTAGGACTGCATAAGACACTTTTAAGCAGGTGTAAATTTGTTTTCATGACAGTAAGCAGCAGGTACACGCAGGTAACTGACATGTACAACTTGCAGTTCACTTGGAATGCCCTTCTTTGGCAATCCTGCTGACGTCACCCACTTACAAATGCACCTCTGGGACTGCTCTAACCCAGTAATCTCTGTGGCGCGTGCTGTAACTGCATAATGCTGTAGTGTGTTAAACTAGTTTGGTAGGTGTCTTAATCCCAGACAAGTCAAGTATGTGTTTGTGTGTAAGAAACAATGCTTTAAGAGTATACACACTCTTTACAATTCACATGACCACCTTTGGCAATCCTGCTGATGTCACCCACCTAGACATACACCTCTGGGACTGGTATAACCCAGTATTCTCCATAGCACGTGCTATAACTGCGTATTGCTGTAGTGTGATAAACTAGTTAGGAAGGGGTTCTCTTCTAAGAGGGGTCAACTGTGTGTGTGTGTGTGTGTGTGTGTGTGTGTGTGTGTGTGTGTGTGTGTCTCTGTCTGCCTGAGACATGCACAATGCTTTTTAGAGTATGCACACTCTTTACGATTCACATAATCACCTTTGGCAATCCTGCTGTTGTCACCAACCTAGTAATACACCTCTGGGACTGCTGTAACCCAGTAATCTCTGTAGCGCATGCTGTAGTGTGATACACTAGTTAAGTAGGGGTTCTATTCCAAGACATGGCAGGTGTGTAAGTAGTGTGTGTGTGTGTGTGTGTGTGTGTGTGTGTGTGTGTGTGTGTGTGTGTGTGTGTGAGTGTGTGTTTGACTGTCAGAGCCTGTGTGAAGGTGGCTGCAAGTGTCTAACCACTGGAGATGTTGGGGAGCGGATTTTGTAGTTTTCCTATATGGTGTCCATATTATATGTCACAATGTCCACCTCACGAGGAGTACGGATGTTAGTCAGCCAAGGGACTGTGTTGGCAAGCCATACCCATACATCTTGCAAAAGGCCTGGTGAACAAGGTATGCAACCCTACTATTACCTGGAATACGTTCTGAACCCATGTGTCATACACAAACACACTTTGCTAGAATATTCCACTATATTGTTAGTACCCTGCACACTGATGACAGATAGTAGGCATGGTGTGATTACAGTGGGCTGCAGAGGGCATGGCACCCTGTACTGCAGTACAATAGGCACATAATTGCAGACAATGTGCCTTCAGTATGTTCCCCACTGGATGCTTGCAACATATGTGGTGCCATCAGATGTGATCCACAGAGGCCATACACTGCCTTACACATGTGCCCTGTATGGACTGATGCCACTGACACCAGGGAATACCTGTATCATGCTGTCAATGCAGGTGCAGGGTCAAACTGCTGTCTATAAGCAGGTTCTGCACAACAGGCCAGTATTGGCATATCAGAGGATAACAGTCTTTGTACACAACATATGCCAGCCAAACCATGTACCTGTACATGTCACTGTACATTATTGTGGGACATGCACATCCCAGGCAATGTCCATGTCAAGGACTATCAAACACAGACATGGCATGCATTGCAAAGCTATGGCCATACACAATGTTAACCAGGATGTCAGGACAGTTCATACAATACCCATCTGTGTGGGCCATTGCAGACACTACACCCCTGTACCACATGGTACACCAATGTCGGGTGACGTGATGCCAAGGATTACCCCTCACCTAGGTTGTACAGCCATCTTGCACATCCAACCACTACACACCCATGAAGCAATGCACACATGCATGTCAGTACTGGAACCTTGTGTCTGCAGCTGGGGTATGATGCTCCCAACTACAGTCACTCCCAGTATAACTCCCATTGGCATACCGACAGATGTCAAACACGTTCACATGCTCTAGCCCATAGAACCTCCGGATATCCCCTGTGGTGCCTGTAATACCTGTGCATTACTGGAGTGTGGCAAACTAAGTAGTTTGGAAGTGTATTTGTGGGCATGGCAAAGAGTGTCAATGTGAGTCCATTAGAGAGTGTAGTTGTGTTGACAATGACATCCATTCATGTGGACAGCCATGTGTGCTACACCTAATGTATGTCTACTATATCTCTGTTGCAGATGTCGCTCACCTGCACACATATATGTTCTTACAGCACACCAACATGTCAGCTTTGTGGCACATGGAGAAACTGCATGCACTTGTAATAGTAATAACTAGTCAGTCAGGGGTTTGCACCCGTGTACTGGTAGGTGTGTGACAGACGATGCTCAGGTTTTAGTCTCCAAGCCCTTCTTTGATGTACTTTGCCTCCATCTGTCCCTCCCACACACTCTCTGGTGGATGTGGAGGTGTACACCTGCTCAGCAGCAGCTTGTGTTTTGTAAGTGATGGTCATGATCAGGTGATGGCCTCTACACCTATTGCAGTCCTCCTCTAGCTGATTGCATGGGGAACAGCTGTGATGATGTTCCCATAGCCAATCGCATGAAAAACACAGTAAAATATCTAGGAACATCATGTTGATGTTTGCCCATGACAGTCGCCGTGAGTGGTACCTGGATCTAGTGTTTGGTAAACAGCATCACAGATGATATTTGGATGTTCCTCAAACAACATACACAGTGAGAAATAGCCTAAAGATAGGAGGGTGATGTGCCAGACATGAATACAGCATGTAAGTGTAGATATGCTTCATTGAGACTACTGCCTGTTTAACAAGTTGTGTGTGGTAATGGCTATTCTGCATGTTTTAAAACTGACAAGACAGTGCAGTTTGTGAGGGGGCCCCCAATCTGTAGGACCATATGTGGACTGGTCAGTGTGTGGAACCATTTGTTTCCTGTGTTACTCACTGAACACACATCTGTGAACTGCAATAGCATAGTGTGAGGATTGCAGTCAGTACATGGTGATAGTGATGAGTTACTGCCATCGCATCCCTGATTGGACATATGTCACATAAAACAGTGGTATGACAGACACTGTCTAGGGTTCTCAGTGACATGCCAATAATGGGCCACTGTTCATAGCTGCAGTCTCAAGTCTTCTACACTTTGTACAGATGTCATGCAGTATATATGCATGTGTTGTGTTGCCTCTGCAAATGTATACCATCTGTTGTGTTGGGTTGATGGTCATATCTATGTATGCTGTTATAAGTAATCCTGAATGCTGTTGACTATTACTAAGCTATATCTGTGTTTAAACTGCAACACCATAGGCTGTATGGGTTTGGAGGTCCCAGCAGAACCTCCTGTCCCACTTCAGCTGGCCATGGCACCAGGCACCAGCACATCTGGGGCCCAGCCTTGGACCTCCACCTCTGTTGGCTCTGCACCACCTTCTGGTGGTACCGCCACTGAGGATGGCGCTTGTCTTCCCTGGGAGCAGGTCCAGCCAGGAACATGTCCGCTGTCATACAGTCCCAGACGTGGAGGGTAGGGGGCTCAATAAGAGGTTTCATGGCCAGATACGCCAGCTCGAGGGCAGAGTGTCACATTTACAGGGTGAGGCTGCCCTTCCTAGACAGCTCCCAGCACTGCCACTTTTGCAGCTGTTGTGGTGCAGTGGTGGCTGCCCATGGCTGGGGACCTCTGTCCCACTGTTTCCATCTCGGGGCTCATGGGCTTGTGACAGCCAAACACCCCTCCCTGTCCAAGGTGTATCCCCCCCATATATGCCATATACTGACCCTGTATACTGTCTTGTCTGTCATCCTACCCTACCTATCCTCCACGAGCATACCTACTCTCCTTCCCCCACATCCCACTCTCACCCTATGGAAACAAAAGGCCAATCGGTTCCTAGAACAACATTTTCCCCATACATAGCTGTCCATTTCACAAATGTGTCCACTGGACACATGTAACTCTTTTAATATGCATCACAACATAATCCAGTTGTCCTCACCCCTGTCCCTCAGGCACATGATCCTAGTATGCACATGACTCCTAAAGGTTCCAGGTACACGTGATGCTGACAACCACATTGTAAAAACAACACTACCAGTCCCTCTCTGGTTACCCCATTTACCTTTATCATGATGATGATGATGTCGCACACAGCACCTTGCAAGAGTACTGTTCTCACATAATGATTGGACAGGAACTGTTTTGTTAATGTAAATAACATGCACAGAGTGATGTATTTGGCCAATGTACAAATGTTTGTGTGCATGAATGACACATGTCTGTCTGAGGGAGTCTTGATATTACATAGGACAACAACACTACATAATACAGGCATTGCTGGTGTTTCCCTTTTCATTCCTTTGTAATGCTTTGTTCCCACATGGGATGTTCCTGATATATCTATATATATGTATGTATCTATATCTGGACATAAACACTCACACATACATCTACATGATGGAATACATTTCCTATACTGTTGAATGACTGCGCTGGATGATATGTTTGTGATAAGGTCTGATGTCTGTATATCTGCCATGGCTTAGTGGTAAATCACAATAGCTGTGTGTGTAGGGTCCTGGTTTTGAGCCTTGCAGAGGCCGTTTATTTTGTTGCTGGGCAGAACAAGGCCATTGGATACGGAGTGATTAAGGCACGTTAAAGCAGTTGTGAGTGGGTATGCATGGGTTTGTGTGGAGCTAAGCAATGCTAACCTCCGGTTACAGTTTCTTACACTCAATTAGCCTCTACATTGCTTTACCAGTGTAATACTCGCATACTGGCGGCCAAACAGGCTTACACCCGCTTGCTCCCACACTTACAAATGCGCTACATTTGGTGTTTGCATCTGACACTCACACCCCTGGGTGGGAGTGAGGACTAGAATATTACCTTGTGAGGCCTATTACATTGGATTAAATGCCTACAGTACCGGGAATGGCTGCCCATTAGGCACAGAATGCCATTCGACTGTACAGAATCCGTGACCTGTCCAGAGTTTGATTCATATTATTGGTGTGTTCCTCTTACAATCTGCACCTGTCTGGCTAATACATATGAACTGACACCCTTCAATACAAACAAGTAATTGGGTTTTGGAACCCACATCCTTCAGCTGAGTCACGCTACTGCATACCTAATATTCTATCATCTTTCTAAGGTTGTCAATGGAATATGTGCTTTCTGTCCCTATCAGACCTCTCATACGATTGGGGAAAAATACAAACTGAATCAGGGACATGGCATAACAACATCAGGGACACATTTAAATTATTGGTGCTATTAAACAGACACATTGACAGACTCAGAACATATGAATTCATACACATTTTCTGAGGTAAATGATGTTTATAACTCTTAATTGTTGCCGTTATTCATTACATGTAATTCACCACCTTTCCTCCAAATGTCACTAGTTTTAGGAGGGATTAAGTGGGACAGAGTTAGAAATTGTGTCGAAATCAGGGACATCCCTGGAAATCGGGGACTGTTCAGAGGTATGGTCCCTATTTGTTCCCCCAATGGTTTATGTCCTGTCCAGTGGATTTGCTCTTATGGGTTGAGAGTTATGGGTGTCAGCTATGCCCATTTTGGAATATTACTTACATCCCCGAGGTGGTCCTAATATGACTGCACCAGCCAACACCTGCATGCCTAGGCCCATAATTGCATACCCATAGTTCCC
The DNA here is from genome assembly GCF_019279795.1 of Protopterus annectens. NCBI lineage: Eukaryota > Metazoa > Chordata > Ceratodontiformes > Protopteridae > Protopterus > Protopterus annectens. Next base: position 830,225,951 of record NC_056730.1, on the reverse strand, counting down.
CCACCTGCCACTCCTCTACAGCACTCATCCTTACTGTGGGTGCAGGTGGGGTATAAACACACCACTACACACTGCCCTCTCTCCCCATGTCGGGACACGTCGTACGTTCTGTCAACCCATGGGTTATCAGGCTTGCACAACCTACTGGTCTGTGTACATCTACAGCCTGATTTGATGAGTCATTACTGGGACTTCCTCCGATGATCATTAATTTTTGGTGTCCCACAAGGGACTTCGATGTCTATGTTTCAAGATTAGACCTGGCAGGTCTCTCCCACTGGTAGTATCCTGCCAATGTTCTGGGAAGCAGTGGTCTGTTTACTTTTATTGTGTGTCTGTATATCTTACCGGCCTAGCTGGGGGGGTGTGGGGGTTGATGCTACGTGTTACATGTTTGTTTATTGGACCCCTCACCCCCATATGCATGGCCTGTGAACATATGTAACTCATAACTGCTGTATCATATCCTAGCTATATACATGTGTATATTTACATATATCTATATACATTACTATATACAGATATATCTGCATATGTATGCATACATGTATATTTATATTTTGCTATATATATATATATATATATATATATATATATATATATATGTATCTAACAACATATGGGTCTATGGGTGTCGGCATATGTATATATTTATATATGGGTACGTATCTGTATTCTGTCTCTGTATGTATACATTTGTACTATGGAGAGGGAGAGGCTTATCTCTATGTCGCTATAGGTAGATATACACATACATACTTCTACATATATACATCTACATCTGGTTATTCTGTTCCTTGCCATATAGATTTCACTTTGCTGCAGTGGGACTCATAGTGGGTGTGGCTGTTCATTGGGCGATGCCTCTGCCCAATGAACACATTCGCTTACATCCCTAGGGCTGTCTATATAGGCCCACATCAGCCAACACCTGCACACCTAGACCCATAAGTAGCTACCCATAGTTCCTCAACCCGCACCTCCTCAACAGCACCCATCCTTACTCTGGGTCCTGGTCTGTTCTGGGCACAACACTACATGCTGCCCACTCTCCATGTCATGGGACCCATTTTATACAATTGTCTCGACCCATGGGTCATCAGGCCTTCCCACCCTTGTACTCCGAGTATGTATACACCCCAGGCAGAATGTTCAGTCTATCACCTTCTTTTGGTCTTGCCAATTTTTGGGGTGTCCCACAAGGGACGCTTCTGTCTGTGTTCCAAGATTAGAATTCACGGGTGCACTGTGTACCCCCCCCCGGTTGTATCCTGCCTGTGGTCTGGGTGTCTGGGGAGCAGTGGACTCTTTACATTGTTTGTGTGTATGTTTCCCATGTCCGGCTTGGGGGGGGTGGAAGGTGATGCTACATGTTTCATGTTTCTTGCTTGGGCCCCTCACTTCCATTGGCATAGCCTGTGAACATATGTCATTTTTGTCTGCTGTTTCCTATCATAGCTGTATATCTGTGTATATCTGCACACACACACACACACACACACACACACACACACACACACAGACACACATATATATATATATATATATATATATATATATATATATATATATATATATATATATATATGTATATGTGTATATATATATATATATATATATATATATATATATATATATTTTATATATATATATATATATGTATATAAATGTGTGTGTGTCTGTAAAGCAATGCATACCCCGTGCAAAGGCACGTACACATGCTTACTGGTGTTTATATATGCTTGAACCTGCTTACTAGTGCCTTATTCATTATGACACTTTGCTCCAGTTAACTTTTAATTGATATTTTGCAGGTTATACAGTGTACAGATGTTGCAATATGTTCATGTACAGTTTACCGATGGTAAATGGCAGGTGATGCAGTGGGATTCGGTATGGGAATGTCTGTTCGTTAGGCTGTTGCTCTAACCAATACACTATTGCTGTGCTGCTTCATTTGTATATATACCCATATACCCATGGCTCGTTGGTTCCCCAAACACACACCCCAATGCCTCCCTAACACTGCAGTCATCCATTCTCCAGTTGGATTCACAGTGCATCCACACCACTACACATTGGCCCCTCCCTACTCCTATAGACCCATCCCATCGGTTGACTCACTCCACGTATCCTCAGAACTCCCAAACGTTTAGTCCACAAACATTGGTGACATGAGCGAGCAAAATAATACTATTCACAATTTGTGGGTTGTCCCCACATGGGACACTCATGTGTTTATGTCAAGATTGGACTTGATACTTCATTACATCCTTACTCCCGTTAACATGACACTACAATAAATTAATAAGTATGACTATGTGGTAACGCACACGTTACACATGAGAGCCTAATTATGTATGTGTTAGGCATATTTCTTTTACAAATAGACCGGTTTAGTAATTGGCGTTGCCATAGCAGGCAGATCACAGGAATGATTCAATGTCTGGGAAAGTCCTCACATTTGATTTATTTCAGCACAGCACTGACTTTGAACATTGTACACACTTCTGCGTTTTAGCAGTTTCGTCCCATCCCTCTTATGCACAACCTATTATTCTATCTACTGTCGAGGTTTGTAAGGGCACATTCATGTTATTTATGTCTGCAAATGGAATGAATGTGTTACAGAGAATGTACTTCTACGTATTGAGGTCTGTATGTGTGTATGCATATATACTTATAACAAACTTGCTAACCTCTACGGGGGTGGTCCAATTAGAAGCAGCCCATCCAACCCTGTCATGCCTGGCTCCATAATTTCATATCCATAGTCCCTCCATCCCACCCAAGTTCAACATACATGCATACCATCCATTGTCCCCTTGTTATCGCAGCCATGACACACCTCCACACATTGCCCTCTCCTAAGCGTTAGGGGTCCTACACGTATGTTGTCCCAACCCATGTATTCTCAGGCTCTCCCGCCATTTAGTCCTTGAACATACCTGCCCTTTCTTGTGTAATGGTCGGATGGCCAAATGGTCTATCAATTTTTGGGTAGTCTCACCAGGGACTACCCTCTGTGTGTTAAGTAGACTTAACAGATCAACAATGTTACTCCTACTGGTAATATCCTGTCTGTGGTGTGAGCAGCAGTGCATTGCTCTCTCCTGCCCAGCTTGATATGACATACGCTGACAGTGCTATATAATACTGGGGTTGCTGTTGATTCTGTTCTCATTCCTTTTGTATGCTTTATTGTTACGTCATTCTTTCTTTATATATATATATATATATATATATATATATATATATATATATATATATATATATATATATATATATATATATATATATATATATGTATATATCTGTATATACTTATATACATTTCCTATGCTGGGCACTGCTTAGACCCACGCAAGCGCACTCAAACTTGCTTACTGGTACTTATATGTGTTTACTGCTGCTTATTTGTGCTTACATCTGCTTACTCGTACCTTATTCATTATGACATTATGACAGTGCCACTTTGCTTGAATGGTATTTAAGTTAAATATCTCATGTGATACTCTTATGTCAGTTTTACAGCAAAACGACATTCATTCCACATGGAAAATTATATGTGCTATTGTTGGGCTTGAACCATGAATGCCTGTTCATTAGGCAGACGCTCTAAACACTACACTATTGACATTTACATTGATTCTGCATGTTTTTCTCTATTTAAATGAATATGATGTGTAAGCTGCGCTCGGCGGAGGGCAGCAACATGCAAACATGCTGTGCTTTGCTTACACCTTCGATATTGAAGCAATTCAAATGTATAATAGGGACTCGGGGAATCTAATTGTGAACGTTCTAGGGACAGGGCTCAACATTCCATTATGTGCTTGTGAGTTTACTACTTCGAATTTATTTCACTGTTCGTGGACACTCTTGTATGCTTAGCATACATTTCGGTATCCATGGACACTGAATTACTGACTTACCTTTAGGGGCCAGCTCTACTAGTAGGCATAGTAGGTTTTGCAACTGTTGAGGCATGTTTAAACCTCCGTAGAGGACTTGCAAATGCCACCTGCACTCGCACACATTTCCTGTGCATGTCGAGGGTGTGGCAGCGCGCCCTCATACATATTCATATGACGCTACTGCGCCATCTGAAGTGAGGACGCTCAGTGCAAGGCTAAAACCGTCCTTGCACCTAGCTTCTTGAATCCCGGGGAATGAGTAAGAAGTATTATTTTGAGATGTTGGTGTAAGATAAAGGAAGTGAAAAGATAAGGTTGAGGAGGTATCACTGATAATGACTGGATGTCAATGAGGGAATCTGGGCCTTGAGGATGGATAGCAATTAGAAATGTGATTATATGAGGTAATTGTGGAGAGAGTAAATGATGGCTGAGTGGTTGATAAATAGAGAAATTAGAAAGAAAATGATGCATTCTGTGTTGGTACAAGACACCATGTGAAAGGGAAGATTGCAATTGGGTAATATATGGAGGGGGTATAAATGCTGAGAAGGTGGGGTGGAAATTGGTGTAGGTTAGAGGAATATAGAAAAGCTGAGCATGGAAAATAATGTACCACAAAAGGGTAACTGATGTACTTTACAAAATAGTAATGTTGCAAGACTTAATATGATGCCTGTTTTTACTGAAGATGATCAAACTGTAAAGAACAGCTAGCAGTGCTATATGACCAGGTGTTTAGTTTCAAAATGAAAGAGATTACTAGGACGGGGATAAAGAGAATGTAATATTACTGCCTGAACACATTAGCAGTTAAAAAAAATAACAAAACAAGACAATCTTTTCAGTCAGATGTCGGTAGAACTTTATACTGAGTCTTAAATTTAACCCAGCTCTTTTTTTACTGAATTATAGGAAATCCACAAAGTCAGGACATGCCTTACTGACACGAATATCCTGTGTGTTTGTAATAAGACTGTGATCATTTGTTTTGAAAAAATGTTCCAAACAAAATTCAGAATGCATTTCTTTACTGAAAGTTCAGGGAATCCATAAATACAGTTTGTCTTCTTGAAATGGATATCCTATATGTTATCCATTGAAACAGTGAGCATTTGCAAAGAAAATCTGTAATTCACACACATGCAAATATATATATATATATATATATATATATATATATATATATATATATATATATATATATATATATTTATATTTATATGTGTGTGTGTGTGTGTGTGTGTGTGTGTATTTATATATGGGGTTATTACAAGTGCTCAAGTCCCAGATTCTTAGTTGGGATGCCTCCTCAGCAGAGTCTGCATGTTCTCCCTTTGTTTGCTTGTGTTTTCTCCTGGTTCTCAAGTTTCCTTCCACATTCTAAAGGCATGCAGTAGGTGGACTGGACACTGTAAATTGGCCATAGGTGTGAGTTCACATATGTATTTGAGGTATAGAGGAATAAATGTTACAAGGCTAGCCATAATGTGAGTGGATATTAGCTCTAGATGATCGTCACTGTTGAAGTGACACCCTCATCTCATATACAAAAATGGGATACAAGGGTGATAAAATTGCTGGAAACTCAGATAAGCCAAAATACATAAAAATCTTTTTTTCTGCAAGGTGGCAAGCCCTACTGCATCCCCCCCCCCACACACACACACAGCTAATTGTATATATCAACACTAAGACTGAACTATAGTGGAGACTGGTTAAATGTCTTGATCCCCACTGTTCAATGATCTCACACAGAAAAAAAGCTGGCAATGTGTGATCTGTTTATTTTTGATCAGCAGTACCAGATTTTTCCCCCTGTTTGCTCACCTGAATTTTCAGTGAATTTTATGCATGTATATGTGTGAGTGTGTGTGTGTGTGTGTGTGTGTGTGTGTGTGTGTGTGTGTGTGTGTGTGTGTGTGTGTGTATTTACTTCAAAATACTGAAATATTGAAGTACAAAAACAGTGAACATCAAAACACTGATCTCAAAAAACAAAACACATACTTTTATCAGGGGAGGCTTGCCTCCCTGCTCCCTCCATACCAATCGCCACATACCATGTGGGACAGGAGCACCACAAAATGTATCTAAAGAAATGTGTCGACAGCATGAACCGTTGAAACTCCTGGTTTGTAGAAATGCAGCAAGGTTTTCCATGCCTGCTAAACTAAAGTCAAACAGATTAAGCTTTTCCTGTTTGAATGCATGTTTCAAGAAACTTTCCCCTCCTTTGAGAACTGCCTGCAGAAATCCCAACTCATACTGAATGTAAAAAAAAAACTAAATTGTTTATTTCACATCCCAAAACAAGAAACCTGCCTGTGTAGTCTGTGATATTACCTGATCTAACAATGCAATTATATAACACATCATCCACTCCAAGCTTCTGGGCATGATCATAAACTACAAATTAAAGTTTGCTTTCAATGGAGGCTCCACAATTACAAAAACAACAACAAAAAAAAATCACACCTTTACAGGGTAAAACTCTTCCTCAGCAACCATAGCATAAAAATTCATAGGTTCATACTAAGCTAACTGCTTTTGCGAGCCATTGTAAGCCTAGTCAATTATCTCTTGTGAGTCTCAAACTCTGCACCTTGTGCTTGTAAGGCAAACATCTTAACCATTAGGCCATTTTCTCAACCCTGCTTCATATGTGTCGGCCTGTAAAATCTGATGTGTGTCCCAAAAATGCCCCACTGGCCATTTGAAAAGGTGGCAACCCTAGACGTAAGCGGGTATGCAAGCATGTATGTGCGAAGGTAAATGGCTGCGATTCAATGGTATGGGAAATGTAAATGAGCATGTAGGTGTATTTGCATGTCTATGTACAGACCAATATATACATACATATACATATATATATATATATATATATATATATATATATATATATATATATGTGTGTGTGTGTGTGTGTGCGTAGATATAGGTTCATAGGTTCAAAGAATGAACATGGCCACAATATAGCAGTCATAATGAATGTGAAAGGAAACAGCAGCGGAAATCTCCGTAATAGTGATGTTATATATCAGGATGGCCATAGGTGAGCACACCTCTGCATCCTCAACCACAGGTAGGATGCTAAAAGTGGAACGAACGATCTCCCTGTGTTAAGTCTGACTTTCAACTAGGTACAGGGCAGTCCCGGCCCCAGTTGGACAAGCCTAAACCCGGATGACCATATGAACACCCTGACCTTTTTTTTTATTTTTTTTTATTTTATTTTGTTGAGGGATCCAGCTACTACTGGATAAAAGAGATTCAGCTAATGAAAACTCCTGCCCCTACCCCCAAAATGGTAGGACACCATACGTACATCGGCCACCTGAAACTAAGCTACCACTGAAAACACTGGTAGTCAAACGCAGATTCCCAGTCACACAATAGGCTCAAAATTAAGATCAGTCTTCCCCTGACACCTTAAATGTTCAACCTCCATTTGGTCTGATAGTAGTTGTGGGAATTAAAAGATTCAGAGAGCAGCAGTGTCAATGAATTCAAGGTACAGTCCTACAGATTGCAAGAAAAACATGTCCTAGTAAAGGATGTGAAAGAGGTATTTGTTTTCCTGAAAGCAAAATGTATATTCCATTCAAGGCACAACTAGTGTCATGAAATCAATAGTTCAAATACCAAACCTCTCTCCATGACCTCTTCATACCTCAAACATCGGCAACTTGCTCATTTCAACCAACCGTTTATTTTCAGTAATATGGCAGGATTCACTTGTTACACTTACAGATCACCACGCTTCAGTAGCCAAAGTCTACATGCATGCCCAACTGCTAAAACCCACTGACCAGAGATGGAGACCACCCGCCATGACTAATTAGCAGTGAGAAGCTCTGTTAGGAAAAGAACACTTCAGTACATTACTGCAGTTGAGGTTACAAAGACAATGAAGGGAAGCTATCAATGTACTAAGTTGACTGACAGTTTCTACCCTTGCTACCAACAGGTAGGACAAGTTTGATAAAGTTATAGAATTCAGCTACTATATCAATTTTCCAATTTGGAAGCATCATTTTGGCTAAACTTCTCTTCTCCCTGAAATCCTTGTCCACAGTCTCAATACACATCCATCTTGTTCTTTAGACACCATCCTTCATTCAAGTAACTTGTAGCACAAACCCTGAACACATCTGGAAGGGGAAAAATAACAGGGTTGTGCACAAGCATTTATTGAAAAAGTATAAACTGTCACAATGTGCAAGTGATTTGATCTCAGACTTAGCTATACAGAGAATTGACCTTTGCGTGACTTAAGCTTCAATGCACAAACTGTCTTCACCAGGGCAAACAATTCTTTCAGCAGTGTTACTGCATGTTAAATAGGACAATGTAAATGGATGAGCAGCCTAAAGTGAAGGACGTTGTTAATAAACACTATTCAAAGTAGCTCAACATGAACATTGAAGAACAAGCCAAAGTTCACCCACAGATGATGCTTCTGCTATGGCATATCCTACAAAATGTAGAAAATATGTGGATTTACAGCTCCATATAGGCCACCTTTCAGCAAAATGCAACATCCAGGACTAAAGCTGTTAATGCATATAACTTTAGATCTGTAATGTCAGTCCACTGAAAAGTCTACATGCCGAAAAGCTTCTAGAAGTGCGCACTCCAGGCCTAGACCCAAATGCATAGAGGACATTCCCATATGTAACATCAGTAGCAAGGTCCCATTTTTTCATACCCCAAATAACTAGACCACTCAGGAAATATGCCATGCGAGCATTGTGGACTCCCATACTGATCAAATGAAATGTTCATATTACTACCTCCTCCTTGCTTATCACAACCCTCTTCTATGCATCCAGTATCTTCACCAATCTTCCCTCCTTCTAAAACCTCAGGCTTAAGCAATATTAGAATAAGATTAGCAGGTTTGCATGTAACCTCCCAAATCAATAATTTGCAAATTCTTAATTTCCCCAAGCTGGCTGAAACTACCCCATCATCTTACATTTTCTCAGTTAGAAATGGCGCGTAAAATATCACATCAACCATCCAACAGCCCATCCTTTTTTTTTTTAAACAAACCTTTACTGAATTATTACTTTTGACATTGGCAAATTTACATTTATATAAAATAAATCTTCTTCTTCTTTCGGCTTTTTCCCGGTTAGGGGTCGCCACAGCTGATCACCCTGTCCACACATTGAATGGTAGTGGAGTTTTACGGTGTTGAGTTGCCAGCCCGGTGCCCAACCTTCCACAGAAGGCACACTCACACCTAGGGCCAATTTAGAGTGTCCAATCCACCTGCAGCATGTCTTTGGGAGGAAACCGGAGCACCCGGAGGAAACCCATGCGACCACAGGGAGGACATGCAGACTCCGCACAGAAGGCACCCCAGCTGAGGATCGAACCGGAGAGCATCTTGCTGTGAGGCAGCAATGCTAACCACTGCACCACTGTGGCCACCCTTATTTATATAAAATAAATCAAACTACATTAACAAATTAACAGTAACAAACATTATACTTCACATATATTGCTATATATCATATAACCTAAGCAACATTGCATGAATTATTCAATTCCTGCCTTTTTTTTTAAACAAGAAACATCTTTATTAAGCCATCACTTATGACATAAGCAATCATACATTTATATATGTGAAAACAAACCACATTGACACAATACTAGTTGCAAGCATTTTACGTCACAAACAATAATGACATACTTCCAGTTGCAAACATTATACAACACTTACAATCTACCCAATCATTTTCACTGAAGCATTACGTAGCTCATATAAGTCCTGCATTCTTTTAAACTCATTCCTGCCCTGTATGTGTTGTTCTCACAATTCCTATTTTTTTCTGTGTAGTTTGTTCCTACCCTTTTCTAAATATCTCAATTCCAGATGTTTTATCTGTTACTATATTAACTAATTCTAATATAGTTGGTTTCCAAGCATAGTTTATGCTCAAAAGGACTTTACTTAGTTGAACCACAAAAATACAGCAACTCAGATGATGTCTCTCTATTGACTTTTAGTATCTTCAACACTTGGAACAATCTACCAGTTTCCTACAGTCTCATAAACAAACAACAAACAGTCAAAGTCACACTTAAAAGCCATATCAAGAAGATAATGCTTTGTAACTCTAGTTCATCTAAAGGATAGTAGATAGTTATTTGGCTTACATTTCAGGAGACCCCTAAGGACCCTAGCCAAAAGCCCCAAGCACTGTCTGGTTAAATAACTTGCTGAAGGTCACACAACAGACAAATGGAGGCTGAAAGAATCTTTACCTGCACCACAGGAACTACAGCTCACAGTCTTGACCATCTGGGCCAACTGCCAGACACAAAAGTGGGGAGAGAACCCACAGCCATCTGCTCTTCCAGCACTTAAGGCAGTGAGCTATTGACACTACTGGGTTAGTTAGCCCCAGTTGGATTTTTCCAGATAGACAAATAAATTAATAATTCTAGTGCTAAACTACAAGAAAAAAATTCTTGAGCAATTACTGAACCACTGTAAGTATATTTTTTTATCTTAAAAGCAACCTTGTTTCGGCTTAGACAGAGAGTAGTAGCATGTTGTTTCCTCTATGTTTTTGTCATCATGCATATTGGCTATCAAGTCTCCCCTACGTCAAGCTGGGTCTATTCTTTCACCTGTACATGGGAATTCTTCCAGATATACCTCTCAACTGCTATCATTTAAGCATAATGTTATGATTTTGACCCTCATATTTAGCCCTACTTCTCCTATATTTATGGTGTTCTTTATCATCAGATACCTTGGGAGGTAACTCTTGGCAGCCATGTTGAGAACGCATATTTAAAGTTATGATTAGAGACCCGGTCATAATTCTTTCTAGTGCATGGAGCTTTATCTGATCCATGTACTACTAGTTACAGGAAAGAAATGTTAAGTGTTTTACCAGCATTCAAAGCCATAAAGCACTTAGGGAGTGCTGTCAGAAAGACAGTGTAACATAGTCCGGTATGTTTATACTCACCTTGCCATTACTGTCAACTGGCCACATTTTCTCAGAATACCCAGATTTTTCCCTGAATGTTTGGTCTGCTCCTCATAAAATCTGTGTTTTTTGGACAAAATACTGAGGATTGAATTCACAAAATAATGACATATATTTGAGTTTTAGATGTCATATCTTTCAGAAAATGCAGGCAAACACACATCCCGTTATGCTAGCTACTTTCTAAGTCTGTAACACAAAGTTAGGGATATGTCACCTGTAAGGACAGCAGGCAGAAAGCAATCTGCTTTTTATTTTGCCACTTACTTTCCTGACCAGTACTGGCAGGTGTGATTGCTTTGTACAAGACCTGACCATAACAAGTTAAGCAGGGGGTGCTTAACATTCACTAAGGTTGGGTCTTGTGCTATAGCAGCACTTAACTGATTTGTCTTTTTCTGGATATCAGAGTGTAATCACCATGCTCCGTGCACTACATAAGATTTGGTAATTATTGTAAGATGGTCAGACCTGAGACATATTTCATGCTTTAAGATTTTAAATGTATAACACTCAGTAACTAATTAGTGCTGCAGACATGAAAAACTGAATAGGTGTGGCTGTGCTTGAGGAAATAATAGAATCTACCCTAGGACAAAATATTCACTGAATGACAGTTGTGCTAAACATAATAGCTGGTATTTTCACAGAACTACTAAAACGTTTCAAAAAGGGTCGGCAGTGTTTGAAATTTTAAGATATAATAGACATCAGGTTGGTTTAATCAGGGGATATCAGATTTGTTTTATCAGGTATCATAATTTCTTGTATTCTTGCTTGTCCTTTTAATTAACCATGGCTAGTAGTATGTTACATTACAATTGGGTTGCTTTTACATGGTACAAAACTAGAATAAACCAGAATTAATTACTTTAGCCAGCAAAGTTATCTTAAATACAGTCCACTGTAAAATACTTGAGATATATTCTTTTTGTTCTTGAACTGTAGGTGTATGTTTTGAAGAGTGGTGTCAATTTGTTGAACAGAAATGTTTGTGATAATGACAGCCAGGCAAAAAGCTGTGTCTGAAGAATGACAGGCTTAGAACTGTGCTGTTCTCATAAAAAGACACACTTTCAGTTGCTTTCATCTTGAAAGATAATTACTTGCATTTGAATGACATCTATCATTCACAAAGAGAGATCTGATGAATGCTAATTGTGGGACTCCTATGATCATGCCAATAGTAGTTTGCAGATATATATTTTTTTATGTTTCAGGAAAATTAAAACTGCATCAATCTGAGCAGCCATGCTGAATGATTTGTGCTTGGGAATTACTTCCAATGGGCTAGTGATAGTTTATTACACACTCATTATGATGGGTCATGGATTTAAGGATATTAACAATTCTCACCACTGCTTACTAAATATCAGTAAGATATGACTGAAAATACTTCCATTTTTACTGTACCTCCTGAATGGCATACCAGTGTTAATATGGATTATGGTAATGCAATTTGAGTCAGCTGGCAAAATATGGTTGCATAACATACCAATTGGTCAATTAAGTTACAACTGACTAGTGAGGTATCAGCTACATTATTGTTATAATCTTAATATAGGGGAAATGTTTTGTCAGGAAGGTGGTTAGATGTCAGTGTGCAGGTACAACTGTAGCATCAAAAATAATGTTATATATCTGAACTGTGAGAGATTTTAGAATTATTAACTGCTATATGGACCATTCTGATCCTGTGAGTCACTGATCCTTTTTTTGCTGGAAGATCTGTTGCCCTACATATAAATGACAGAATTTGTGTGGTTATACAATTGCTTTCACCTGACACAAGTCCAAAGAAAAGTATGTCAGGGACAATTCACTTAAGACACAGTTGAAAATGACTAGCCAGTGAGATTTTTAATTCAAATGGTAACAACATGCATTATAAAATAAAAATAGTTTACAATTGGAAACATGGCAAATCCATTTGCCTCTCTTACAAAGAAAAGCTACTTACTGATGTGGATATCATAATGTGCACAAGTATACGCTGTCAAAGATGAGAAGGGAAATAACAATTTCTTGTTATGTGTATGTATGTGACCATAAAATAAGGTGGACATTATTCTTCTGAATATGGCATTCGTTACACAGGCAAACCTGTAAGAAATATATGTGTCTATATACAGAACAAATTAAGGATTATTACTGTATGTTCAACAGAGCTGCTGCTTGTTTTAGTGACATACAAGTAGATATAAGAAAATTCTAAGATTTTTTGTTGTGCTTCCTTTCTCTAAAATATTAGACAAAGATGCAAATTCAATAAAGCTTACATAGTCATTTCTTCTGTGTGCATATCTCAGAGCTATGCGAACATTGGTGCCATGATATTTAGATTCAGTAAACTGCGTGTTAGCAGCGCACAATCACCTGCAATAACAGAAACTTTCATGGAATGCAAATTTCAGGATAAGCAGCTGTAACTGATGCTAATGAAGTGAAACAACATGGTGTGATGATCCAACACCCTTCAATACAATCGTGTAGACTCTGTTTCCGTGTTGGAAGTGTACGCAGACATTTTCCATATACAGGAGTCTACACAGAAGCAAGGGCATGTAAAAGTCCAGAAATATGTACAGAATGCCCATAAAAAGGGAACAACACAAATATAATGGGTGATTTATGCACTGTGGATGCCAAAAGCATCAGGAGGGTGTCTCAGATTAGTATACATTTCAAATATTTTTTTTCCACATGTTTGCACAGTGTGCCGCTTACCACAAAAGGTTTTAAATATAAAAAACAGAAATGCCATTGGAAAGAGGAGTATAATGCAGTGTCATAGGTACAGTAATACCCTGCCTTGTGCCTTTAAGTTTTTGCTCCCATGCTGTTGCCCAGCTTGCATGGCTACTAACCATGTAGATTCCAGGCTGGCAGCATGGTTATTATGCACATGAGTGTAAAAAGCAGTGGAATTGTTGAATCACAAAAAGCAGGAACTGTGTAGGGCTGTTCACGTCACGTAAGCTCCTACACAATGTTTATGATTCCCATGGATGTCGATGATATCAGGGGGTGTGTCAGGTCACTTTGTTATTTTTTGGGTGTTTTTCACGTGTTTGCACAGTTCACCACTTCACACAAACCGTATGGTGATGCATACCTTGTTTGCACGAGCAGACCACCCATGTATCATATAATTGTTTTAAGGGCCTAACAGTTTATTAATATTTACTGGCATTATGCATAAAGAACAGATATTTTAAATGGTTATGTACTGTGTTTATTAGCAGTTAATTTATAAATACATTATACTTCAAAGAAGCATGACTGTTGCTTAGTAGTGCAAAAAGAAGGATTTCCAATATATCTGCAGCTATGACTTTCATTTTCGATTTTATTTCCCTTTCTATCCTGCTTTCTCTGTCTCCCTAAACATATACCCCTCCTGTCACTATCCTCCCACATCTTCCTCTTGACCCCTTCATTCTCTGTACCTTTTATACTTTACACTATTCAGTGCATACCTCTTAAATTGAGGCATACCCTGCCATCCTACATTCAATTACCTCAGTCTTTCCTTGCCTATTGTAATTCTCTTTCCCTGCCACATAAAGTTGTTGCATACATTCTGTATCCCCGGGCTATACTGGCATTGGTTTGATCTGCCTCTGCCTTAACAGATAAATTAGCAATGGGAATACCATCACTCTCAGTGCTTACCCTATTCCATTCACGGTACTCACCTTATGAGTCCACCATTCTAATGTCTATTTTATCATTTCCTTTAACTTTTCCCAATTCTTCTTCCTTATCTGTCATGCTGTTTATGATAACTATATTAAAGATACTAATCTTCTCCACTTGACCATGGTAAGCCCACTGGTTTGTGATCCCCCTCCAACCCCCTATCACAAGGGATTTATTGGGGTGATATTTCAGTGCTGATTCTCTTCCAAACTCCTGAAAAATCTTTAGCACCTGAGGTAGCATCTCTTATACATCCTTTTAAAGCTCTTTATATCCCAATGTATCCAAAGCAATCATACAATTATTAACAAATACATTTATGCTATTCCCCCCAACTATCAACATTATTTATTCTTTGAGCCAACATGCCCAAAATCAAACTGAATACGATCAAGAATAATAGACATCCCTCTATAGTTTCCCTGCTTAAACTTCCTTTGTCTGATAAACTCATATTTTCCATAATTTACAGAGTTGGTGTCTAAGGAATTTCTTAAATTATTTCAGTTTTTCATTAGTTTTAGTAACTTTCTGTTCTTCTTCTATTTTGGTCCCTTATTCATGGCCTATTCCTCCATTCCCTGAATGTGCATATTCTCTCTATCTCTCTCTCTCTCTATCTATCTCCTCAACTATTCCACTCTTCCCTCAGTTGATGTCTATATCTGGTTTTCCTTTATCTCCTCTAGATTGTTCTGAATCTCCTTAATGTTATCCTCCCGCCCATTATCTCCTCCTCCTCCATTTGGTTTTCCTGCTCATCATTCATTTCCATCTGTGTCTGATATAACTCTATCAATATTTCTCTTATCCTATTCTACCTAGATCTATTGTGGCATCCATGAAGTTTGCCCATCAGGCTGTCTTTATTCTATTGCACTGTTTGATCCCTAATTCACCATCTCCTGCATTATTCTTCTGGACAACATTATTAGCTATCATTTGTAATCAATCTATCTGTTCTGGGTTCCACATTTTACTTGTATTCCATTTATATCTTCCTAATCCTCTTCTCTGCTGCATAACATTAAAACTAAAGAAAGATCTGATGTTCCTCTATCCTGGATGTCTGTAATAACCTTCACTTCTAACAAAGTCTCAATGGCCACCAACATCTTTTCTAACCTACTATCTTGTTGATTTATTGGCCTACTAAGCATAAATTGCCTTATTCCCAGCCCCAAGTTTTGTCTTCCAACATCCACCACACCTTCATCCTTCATGAACTTCCTTAACTATTCAAACACTTCACATTAAATTCTGCCTTCCTATACAACCTCACCAGTTATAGTTCTAATACTACATTAAAGTCTGATGGCCACATGACCTTATCTGTTTTTCTTCATACTTTTTCTAAAGCCTGCATACATCCTAACATCGTTTCTACATCTTTATGATTTTGGCAATAATATGATCCTACAATTTCTCCTCTGTTCTTGAAAAATGCCTGCATAATGCCCACTTGACAATATCCCTGTCATACTTTCTTCACACCACCAACCTTTGCCAACTTTATTATTCTTAACCTCTTCTTCCTCTTCCTGGCAGAAAATATACTCAAACACATCCACATCCTTTCTTCTACATTTTATCTCTCTCTCTCTCTATCTCTATCTCTTTGATATTTTCAACTCCTGAAAGCAGACTATATCCAATTTTTCCTGTTAGTCCTGCTTAAAAATCCAGTCTCTGCTTGTTCTGCTATTTCTTCACCTTCATTCCAGCTCCATACACTCTTATCTACTACCCACTTTCAGCATCTGGTCCCCATGCATCAGAGACATGTCAATTGGTTGACGCAATGTTCTTACCTGCCTGGAAAAGATTGGCTAAATTCATTGATGATCATCCTCAATGACTGATATTTGATTATTGCTTCCTGAGTATTTATTATGCTTGCTACCTGATTATCTAAGCTACCTATCTCTCTACTCCTTCCTCCACAACCCCTTTTCTTGCTCCTTTCCCTAGAGGTCACCTCCTTTTCAAGCTTGCACATCCTACATCTTTTATCCATTGCCTTCTAATTATATAAATTATGTAATAACTTGGATGAGCTGGATCATTTCTTTTAAGCAAAATGTAACCATCATCTGCAAGTTTTCACGGTAAAATTGCCAATGATACATAATATTATCTATCTCTTTCATAACAATATAAGTTTTAAAGCATGTACTATTCATAACAAATATATGTATCAACCTCTTGTCAATTAAACAAATCAAGAGTAGTGCCTCAATGCAGAGAGTTACAATTAACTTTTGTATATTTCTGAACAGTTTAAATTCAAACAAAAAATTGCATTAGATTTGCATTTAAGTCTGCATCTAATGTAAAATTCTGCTTACATTTAAAATTATATTTCAATTTGTTTTTGATTTAGTAAGGAGGATGTTCAAATTTGTAATTCATAACTCAAAGGCCTTTCAACTTTCCTTTCTTTGGAGGAATGTTCCTAGTTTCAGGCCTGATTTAGGATGTCCCTGTTTTTTATTTTTATATTTGATTTTAAAACAATAGATAGACAAATCATTTATAAAAAAAATAACTATTTACATAGGTCCACAGCTGATCAATACATCAAAATTATACATAGCTGCAACAATATTTTAAAAGCAAGTGTTTAAATTTAGGACAAGATTTATATGAATGCATAATATTAGAAGTTCTCACCTTAATAGTATGCAATTCACTAGTGCAAACAATTTTTGCCATACTAATAAATACAACACTAGAGGGGATAACTTTACTTTTCCAATTTGTTGTAATTATTTTTCTGGTTATAGCAAGAATAGACCAAAGAAGAGGCACTTGGGTTTTTTAAATTATCTCAGGAATTGGATCATTAAATAAAACTAAAGATTTATAAATATTGCTACAGCTATCTGACCATAGAGCTTGAATGAAGTTGTTAATTTCTTTCCAAAAACAGAGATGACTTCACATTCAGATAACATATGCATCCAGTCAGCTATTATTTCAGAATCACATCTCCAGCATTTAAGTCTATTTGATTTATACATAACCACAATTTTGGTAGGAGTAACAAAATCTTTGCGTAAGAATTTCCAAGTGAAAATTTTGCAACATAATGAAGATGTGGTTTTATCTGTAGATTTTAGTATTATTTCTTGTATTCTTCAGAGAAGTCTTCATTATTAATTTTTTGAGGAACAGTTTCAAAGGGAATTGTCAAAATATATGAAATCTTACTTAAACTTTTTATAAATTTGTAACTAATTTGAGTATTTTTCATTGCATTATTATTATTTATTAAGAATTCCAATACTTTGGGGAATGCTTTCTTATCTGTGTTAAATATCTTATTTATCTCTGTGTTCAAAGAATTTCTAACTATTTGTAAAAATAACTAGTTCTTAGAATCATGATTGTGTTTGGACCCTAAATTTTCAACCGTGTGTATATGTGTGTGTGTGTGTGTGTGTGTGTGTGTGTGTGTGTGTGTGTGTTTATACATATATATATATATATATATATATATATATATATAAATATATATATATATACACACACACACACACACACACACACAGTAGATATAAAAAGTATACACACCCCTGTTAATATGCCAGGTTTTTGTGATATAAAAAATGAGACCACAATAAACCATTTCAAAACTTTTCCCACATTAATTTGACCTCTAAACTATACAATTCAATTGAAAAACAAATCTGTTAGGGGGAAAATACACGCCCTTAAACTAATACTTTGTTGGAGCACCTTTTGATTTAATTACAATATTTAGTCTTCTTGGGTAGGAGTCTATCAGCATGGCACATTTTGACTTGGCAATATGTGCCCACTCTTCTTTGCAAAAGTGCTCCAAATCTAACAGATTATGAGGGCATCTTTTGTGCACAGCCCTCTTCAGGTCACCCCACAGATATTCTATTGGATTTAGGTCTGGGCTCTGGCTGGGCCATTCCAAACCTTTAATTTTCTTCTGGTGAAGCCATTATTTTGTTCATTTGGATATATGCTTGGAGTCATTGTCATGTTGAATAGTGAAATTCCTCTTCATCTTCTGCTTTCTAGCAGATGCCTGAAGGTTTTGAGCCAAAAGTGACTGTTATTTGGAACTGTTCATAATTCCTTCCACCTTGACTAAAACCTCAGTTCCAGTTGAAGAAATGCAACCCCAAAGCATGGTACTGCCACCACCATGCCTCACTGTGGGGATGGTGTTCTTTTGCTGATGCAAATTGTTGTTTTTGTGCCAAACGTACATTTTGGAATTGTGGCCAAAAAGTTTAGCCTTGGTTTCATCAGACCATAACACATTTTCCCCACATGCTTTTGGTAGACTTGAAATATTGTTTTACAAATTTTATCTGGGCCTGGATATTTTTCTGTGTAAGAAAAGACTTCCATCTTGCAACCCTACCCCATAGTCCTGACATATGGAGAATATGGGAGATTATTGTCACATGTAGTACACAACCAGTACTTGCCAGAAATTCCTGCAGATCCTTCAGTGTTGCTGTAGATCTCTTGACAGCTTCCCTGACCTGTTTTTGTCTTGCTATTTCATTAATTTTGGAGGAACATCCAGTTCTTTGCAATGCCACTGTTGTCCCATATTTTCTCCACTTTTTGATTGTCTTCACTGTGTTCCATAAAGACAGACTAGCATAAAATAAAACACTGAATAAAAAGTAGAAAAAAATCTGCTGCTGGCTGCAGGATATTCCACAAACAGTATTTATTCACTCCCAAGACAATAAAGTAAGCACTTTCATCTTACTCTAATAAGTAAAACTTCATCAGACCAAGTAACATGTGAATCCGTACCATATGTATACACAATTAACAAGTCACATGATTGGTACATTTAAAAAGTTAAAAAACAACTACCTGAAAAAACAACTACCTGAAATTATATCAGATTGTAAATTCTTCAGTTATTTACAAAGTAACTGTTAAAAAATTGTCTCTTGTTAAAAAGTAACTGTTCATTAGAAAGTAACTTAAACATTTTTTTCTTAGGAAACCTTTGTAAAATCATTAAGGAGTAATAAAACATATAAAAAAAGAGCAAAGTGTAAAAAAAAGTTGCACAACTAAAAATAGCACATTTGGAACTGTCACATTAAAAGAAATGTGTAAAAATGTGTAAATATGTGTGTAGTCAGCAACCGCAAATAATGTTTCATATCTACATAAATTAACATGGAAACAGTATTAAATTAGCCTTTACATAAACTAAATATCCATAATGTTGAAAAAACCTTTTACCACCTCAAAATAAGGTTAACAGTTATTCACAAGAATATTAATTACCTTTGAAGGCTCCTAAATTTTAATATACAGGCTAATGAAGTTGAATCATTCAAGCCTGGTGGACTATAAGCATGCAATTTTATTTGCCACAAAAGTTCATGGATTTTTAACATTAAACTCAAAAGGCCTCCTCTAAGGTTGTGGCCAATCTGGTCTATAATCTGAAAACCAAATCTATGCTGTGGGTGTTCCTGGACATGTTTTGCTAAGGCATTTTCCATCTTTAATTTCCTAATACTGTATAGATGTTCATATACTCTGTCCATGAGCTTACGGTCTGTGTTGCCGACGTAAAAATAAGGACAGAGTTTACAAGTAGCTAAGTAAACTACACTCTTAAACAATTAACCCTTTTATTGATGGAAAACTTTTTACCCCTTACAGTAAACACTTTGTCTACTTCCATATGTCTGCAGTATGCGCAACTTTCGCACTTGAACATGCCTGTAGTTCTTGACATAGGGGTCCTAACCCTTTCCAAGAAGTTCTTAAGGTTAGGCCCTCTTCTGTAAGTAATCCTAGGAAATAGTTCTATAATGAGTTACTTTCAAATGAACATTTACTTTTTAACAAGAAACAGTTTTTTAACAGTTACTTTCTAATGAACTGAAGAATTTACAATCTGATTTAATTTCAGGTAGTTGTTCTTTAACTTTTTAAATGTACCAATCATGTGACTTGTTAATTGTATATATATATATATATATATATATATATATATATATATATATATATATATGGTATGGATTCACATGTTACTTGGTCTGATGAAGTTGTACTTATTAGAATAAGATGAAAAAGCTTACTTTATTGTCTTGGGAGTGAATAAATACTGTTTGTGAAATATCCAGCAGCCGATTTTTTCTTCTTTTTATTCACTGTGTTCCATGGTATATCCAATGTTGTGGAAAATCTTTTATACCCTTCTCCTGACTGATACCTTTCATTGATGAGATCCCTTTGATGCTTTGTAAGCTCTCTGTGAACCATCACTTTTGCTGTAGGAGCCAACTGAGTAAATGTCAGGAAAACTCTATTAGGAGAGCTGAACTTTATTTGGGGTTAATCAGAATCTCTTTAATTGATGGCAGGTGTGTACCCAAGAAGACTGAATGTTGTAATTAAATAAAAAGGTGCTTCAACAAAGTATTAGTTTAAGGTTGAGCATACACAACGAAGTATTAGTTTAAGGGTGTGCACACTTATACAAACAGCATATTGTTTGTTTTTTATTTTTTTATATTTTTTCCCCTAACAGATTTGTTTGTTTTTCAATTGAATTATACAGGTTATAGGTCACATTAAAGGTGGGAAAAGTTTTGAAATTATTTATTGTGGTCTCATTATTTATATCACAAAAACCTGGCATTTTAACAGGGGGTGTGTACCCTTTTGATATATATGGCATGTATGTATGTATGTATGTATATGTATATATATATATATATATATATATATATATATATATATATATATATATATATATATATATTGGTTACCTTCATTTGATTGACAGCTCATTTGACTGAAACCCATTTGATCGAAATTTCATTTAACTGACACTTCCCCAATGTAGTGTGACCCTGGAGTTGGGGTGTGTGGTGGGCACAGCGCAGCATTTAAATTCTACACTTTTTGTGTTATTTTCTTTTAAATGACACTAGGTTGGGCCTTCACACCACCCAATTTGAAGGGCTGCACTCCCCACACCCCCCAGCTATATATGCCAACTCCAGGGTCACACTATATTGGGGAAGGGGACAAATCCCTGTGTACTGAAGTACTAGTTGTCAGTCAAATGAGCTGTCAATCAAATGGGTTTAAGTCAAATGAAATTTCAATCAAATGAAGGTAACCCATATATATATATATATATATACACATATATATATATATATATATATATATATATATATATATATATATATATATAAATGCCATTTTGTCATTTAAGAATTGATGCCAATAAATTTGGTTACTTTGTTGTTTCAATCCTAGCATTTTTTTGAAGTTATGAGTTTCTAAGCAGTCATTTGTATATGTAATTGGAAACACAGAAACTATTAAGTATTTAATACAATGGTTAGAATATGTGTACTTTTGAAAAGAGGAAATGATGTTACTTAAATACAGAATTTGAGAAGAAAGTGTAATTCCATTTACACAAAAATCTTTTAATAACCAGATAAAACTAATAGAGATTATTTGTTTATGACTGATTGTGATATATTTTCTATTTACTAATAGTTTTTCTTGATGTATTTATTTCCATTTTGAATGATAAGATGAATTTATCCACAATACTATACTTTTACAATTGTTGAAGCAGTGTACAATTGAATATAAGGGAATCTTATTAGGTTCATAGGTTCATAGGTAGGTACTAGGCTATTGGCCCTAGGGCCTATATAAGCCTAGCCAAAAAATATACCCTGGCTTTTGCCACCCAAGAGAATTATTTTCCTGTGTTCCTGTCAAGCAGGGCCACAGAATTGATCCCTGGGGTGAATTTCCCATTTCCCATCCAATCATCAAGATTTTTCTTGAAGAGTACTAATGAGGAGCTCTGTTTGACATAGATAGGTAGTCTGTTCCAGAGTATGGGAAGTCTCTGGGACAGGAATCTATCCCTCCAGCATGTTCTGTTTATTGTAGTGACAAGGTTTAGGTCCCTAGAGCGTGTAGCTCAGAGGGATTGGGATTTGTTTAAGTGGAGCATGTCCGACAGCTCTGGGTTTGACATAGCTTTGTATGTTAGGCAGAGATCGCCCCTGAGTAGGTGATATGCGATGGAGTAAAGCTGTAGTTTTTTGAGACGGTCTGTGTAGGGCATCTGTTTGAGTCCAGTAATCCTCTTTGTGAGGTATTTCTGTGGTCTTTCCAGTTGTTGTAGATGTCTTGTGAGGTACATACCAAAAGGGGCATTGTACTCTATAACGGGTCTAATGAGTGATGAGTAGAGGGGAACAATGACCTCTTTTTTTCTGGATGAGACTCCTTTTGTGATGAGATGAGCCACATAGAAGGGTTTCCTGACCACTGTGGCAATGTGGTTATCAAAGGAGAGACGACTGTCCACCTGTGTCCCAAGGTTTCTTATCACATTTTTGGCATTAAGGAGACTACCAGCTATGTGGCAGTTCATGGGTACAGAGTTTTTACCAAAGGGGATGACAATACACTTTTTGGCATTGAACTTCAGGCCATGGCTTTGACACCAGGTATCTGTCTCAGTGAGGCTCTTTTGTAGTTTGTCCACATCGTTAAGCGTTTCAATTATGGCTCCTAGTTTGCAGTCATCTGCAAACTTTGTTAGCCAAAGACCTTCTGTGTTAGCTTGCACTTCAGAAAAGTAGATACCAAACAGGAGAGGACCCAGGAGTGAACCCTGTGGTGCTCCACTTGTCACTGGTCTGAAGTCGGATTTGGAATCTGCTACTTTCACAGTGTGGGTTCCACCATTATCCTTACCTTTTCTGTGCCAATTAAAGGAAACTCTTGGTTCATTAAGATGACAAAAAATTAAGTAGAATATGATTTATTTTCTTCACCAAGTTTTCTTGGTGGACATAGTACTAAAGATTGTAAGGCAAACAATATTTTAGAGAGAATAACTTTCTTAATAAGCATTAATCGTTCATCCATGGTAAAGAATTAGTTCCAGTTTGTGACTAAACTTAACATTTTATCAACAATTAGTTGAAAGTTTTCTATCATTTCTTTGCTATAGGTATTTCATTTGATTGCTATTTCAATTGAAGTAAAAATATTTTTACATGTTTTTCATTAATTAATAATGTACTTGTTTTATTATGATTAAATCTTAAGTCTGAGATTTCTTCAAAATGACTCATAGCACTAATTATATGTTATAATGAATTTTCTAGATTTCCTACTGTTATTAAATGTCATCAGCAAAAAGTTGAATCTTTAGTTCAAACTTTTTTTTATTTTGTTGCCATTAATGTCCTTATTAGATCTAATACTAATAGAAAAGGGATCTATAGCTAATGCAAAATGTAAAGGTGATAAAGGCAGCCCTGTTTTGTGTGTTTTTGTAATTTAAAGGAATTAGAAAGAAAAAGTCTATTTTAACATAAGCACAAGAGTTATTGAATAACTTAGAAATTAATGCAATTAGCTCAGGTGAGAAAGTATGCATTATATGTGTTTTAAACAGGAAAAAACAATTAACCGAGTCAAAAGCCTTATCTAAATCAAGACTATTTATTTTGATCTGCATAGTCTATTAATGTATGTATTCATATTATATTATCCTGTACCTTTTATCGTCATCTTATAGTCCTCACCTAAAAGAGAAATGGGTCCATATGATGAACACTTTGTAGGATCCTTATCTTGTTTTAAAACAGGTTATATAAGAGAATATTTACATGATGAGGGAACCTCAGCATTTGTTTTTATATCTCTGTAGACCTTATCTAATATTTTAACTGCATCATTCTGTAGTATTTTATATAGTTCTGGTATAAGACCATCTAAGCCTGGTGCCTTATTATTGTATAACTTTTTTAACTTTTATTTCAGTTAAAATAAATGTTCTATTATTTATTTATTTGTTCACTTGTTTTTTTATTATTTATAATTTCCATGAGAAAGGTTTCAACTATACCATCATTATCTAGGTTATTTGTATTATTATTACTTATATTTTCATAAAATATTTTAAAGTCCCCAAGAATACCTTTAATATCTGCTCTTCTTTCTTTTTTATTATTTATATGTGCTATAATTTCTTTGATATGATTTAGTTTATTCATTTCCTTAGATTTAAGAGCAAGTTTATGCAATCTTTATGGGATTAATGAATATGCCTGAAGTTTAATTTTTTCAGGTTTGTTGAAACTTTATGATTTAGAATTTCAACATATTTTGTATTTAAGTTTTTAATTTCAGTCTGACTGATATTGATGTTTAGTTTTAGATTTAACTTTAGTGTGTCTATTTTGGCCTGTAGTATATTCAATTCTTTGTCCCTTTCTCTTGTTTTACTAATATACCAGCGTGTAACTCTTCCATTTAAGTAAGCCTTTATTGAATCCCACAGAACAATGTCAGATATTTCACCATTCATGTTTATTTCTAGAAATGTTTTGATCTCTTTAACTTAGCAATACTCGAATCCTTTTATTTTAATAACGTACACTGGTAATCTCCTGTGATATAACAAATTGTCAGTTTTTAAAATAATATTAAATATTATAGCATTATGCCTGATAATGGACATGAAACTATTGAAATTGCTCTGATATGGGATAACAGATTGAGACAAAAAGTTTATCAAGATTTGTTTGTGTTCCATATCTATGTGAACAATGGGTAAATTGAAGTGAGTTTGTTTTCCTTAACTCATATATTTCCTTTAAATAGATTTACAAAATTTAAGTGTTTGGCCGAAGATGTGCTTTTCAGTTTTCTATCTGCATTGGAATCTTTGTCTGATAAAATACAATTACAAAGACATGCATCTGGAGCATTTCTCCCCAGGTTTCTGCTTAAAACTGGTTTATTCCAAGTCAGACTTTCCTGTCAAACAAATGTTAAGTAAATAAAACTAAATAAAAATTACAATCACCAGCCATTATGACTTTATCTTTCATGTAATAGGCTATTAAGCAATCATTCCAAAGACATGCATCGGGGGTGTTTCTCCCAGGGCCTCTGTTGAAAATATGCTTTGTCCTAGTCAGACTTTCCAGGTCAACAAATGTTCAATAAATAAAAATAAAAAAATAAAGTAATTTTTTGCATGTTTAGCTCCAACCCCTGGAATCCAATAAGAGTTTACCAATGTATATAGTTTCCTGTTCCACTTAATTTTTAACAATGCTTAACATGACATTGTTATCAACATAGGTATCTTTAACTTTAGGCATTACTGGTGAGTTATTCCATAAAATGAGGGTGTTTCTTCATTTAGCTCAGAAGTCAGAACCTGCTAAAAACAAATAATTATTTAATGAAAGCTTATTTACATATTTATTAAGTAAAATTTCCTGTGGAAATGCAATTTGAGCTTTGCACGTATTTGAACATACTTCCCCTCCTTACTGTATTATTCAATCCACTAATATTAATAGATATATATATTCAAAACCAGGCATTTTTATAAGAGAGGGAAGAAACAGGTGTAATGAAATCACATTTATATACAGAACTTATATATTTTATATATAACAATATGAACTCTTTAGCTAGTGACACAACTTTTGAAACAAATAGACAATTACCTAATGCTATAACCCTAAAATATTCAACCATTGAATAAAGTATTCCTAGTTTGTTGCAAATGACAAACAAACTACCTGTCAAACTCTCCATTAGATTAACAACACTTATCTCATGCTTCTGATTGATATTAATGTATGTCATATTTTTAGTATGCATCATCTTAAAAAAGCCCGTCAGTGAGTTATTATGAATAAGCAAAGTTAAACAGGTGTTCAGAATCTTTATTGTAAGTTGACCAAACTGAATATCTCTGCAATCATCTTTCCCTGTACCTTGTATTATCTCCCTTATCTACTATAGAGAGGAAGTCAGTTGTCATTTTCATATATTAATTTATAGATCAGATGATTTTATATTTTTTCTATTTTATTTAATTTGTGTAAAGTTGTTCATAGGATCATATGTTCATAAATTAGTGCCAAGCTAACTGTCCTTGTGAGCCATTTCAAGCCCAGCCAATTACCCCATGTGAGAATCAAACTCTGCACCTTGTGGATATCCTTATTTTTGAAGGTATGCCCCATTTTCTGACTTGATTTACCTCTTCACACAATCTTCTGTATCCCCCCTCATTACATGTGACTTTTGAGGTTGGTTATTTCATATAAAACAACACTATATGACCAGCATTAGTACAGCAATAATTTTATAGAAAGACACACCTCTTACAAGTCCTTTTTCTGAAGCAAAATAAATAAATAACCTTTTGTGGTAGAATTTTGCAATACAATTCATTAAAGTCTATAGATTTTACACTTTCTCTTTGATAATGTGCTTATATTTTCAATTACTTTTGTTATTCTCTGTTCATAAACATGTTTTTGAGTAGAAGCCTTTATTCCAACTGGAAGTGGGAACAGCTGTATGCAATTTGTATTCAGATTGTATGCTACTTAGATGTCCACATTTTCAGCTGGATGTTGTTACATTTCAAGGGTCTTTGTTCCTATTTTCAATATCTGCAGGTTGAGAGGTATCCAAAAGCCATCATTTTGATTTATAACCAAGACAATATGTCTATTATCTATAGTATATATCCACTAACCTGTGTTCTTTTAGTGATCAACAGTAGGCCTGAATGCTTTCCATTATAATGTTGTTTGTAAGAACTTCCACAAAAACAATATTCACATAATGTATTTTGCCCATATGAGAAACAGCCTTCGATCACCACGTGTCCATACTAGATCTTCTACACCATTTCCATCTATAACAGCAAAAAAAGTATTACATCAGTCTGCAATCAACTTTTCTGAAACACTTATCTCTTCTTCCTTAAACTCTTCTTTATCTCTCTCTCTCTTGTATCCTACCTCCCAAGTAGCATCCGATTTCTCAACAAGATCATCTTCTTCCTCATTTCTGGTCTGTTTTCATTTTACCTGCTGAACATGTATAGCAGAGCCCTAGCTGATAGTTCAAGTGCCTCATGCCATTCTCCAAACTGGCACCTCCTCAAAAATTAAAAAAAAAAAAAAAAGATTGCACTTCAGTCTTGACTGCAAATGCAGTACTGGCATTAATTTCTAAATGGTAGTAAAGCACATAGGCAATCATGCTCCCTAACACTTTTCTCCCAGAGCACCTGTCCCATTGCCCTTCCACCTACCAGCTATAACCTCTGATGTATAGAGCAAACTAAGATAAAGCACACACACTGAAGCACCATTTGGCTCTGAGTCCACCTGTGAAAAGGCCCGTGTTTATCAGGGTCCACTGCCATGCTAGCTTACCTTGCAGGGTCACATTCTGTCATGCTTTTTATCATGTAACTGATTATTAATGTCTCCACCACCTGTCTGGGTTTGCCCACAATCTATTTCTCCTCATCCTTCTCCCCTTCTCTTGGTATATCAGCGATGTCTTCCTCCTCCTCTGTGCCTGTCCATGTTACCATCAGCTCCTCCTCCTCCCTCAGGTCACTTCTGTTGGACCACATGACCTCATTCTCTTTGTTTCAGGGGTCTTTAGGGACACTCTGTCTCTATACTTCCCTTTGTTCACCCCTTTCCTTTTACATCCCTTCATTGGGCAGGGGTACATTCTATAACCTTACTCATCCCTACCAGGGTTCACACTATTGACATGACCATGCCTACCTACTTCCTATATCTCCTCCACTGCAACACATTTATCTAATGTTTACTTTTTCCTGTGGAAGGGGTTATCTGCCCTACCTGCTGACTCTGTTATACCTTTTTCTGTTGGTGTGTGACATATTCCCAAACTCCTCCATTCCTTCTTATTCCATGTCTTTTGGTGCTCTCTTTTACTTCTCCACTCTGAACCATTTGTCCCACAATTTATAAATATCTCTAATTGTTTCAACATAAAATGTAATGTCCTTCTCTTTAGCATGGTAATAGCATACCCTCCTCTGCCACTTTATTTTTATGACTGCTGGATAAATAAGACACCCTACCACCCCCTCCTGCTTTAACTTCCAATGTACTGAACCCCTCTCCATTCTTTTGTTGTATACAATTGCTGAAATGTGTTTTATCACTATTACTTTTATATTCCATATCATCTGACCCCTTTTTGAAGTTGCCTTTTTAATGTCCACTCGTTCATATGATGGTAGGGCATTTGCAGAATTATATGTCTGCCTCTTGTTTCTTGGCTTCCACCCAGTTTTCCCATGTTATACACTTTATCTGACTTGTGGCTCCAGTCCTGCACTGCCCTTCATCAGTTCAATGACCCAGGTCTGTATTAATTTCATTATGTCTACTCCCTCTTCAACAGCCAGTAGACACGTTATTCAGAAATGACCCCTTTTAACTCTTTTTCTCAAACCCATCTTTAGGCTTATTTTTGCCTAACTTAGGACTTGATTTCTAACAGTTCGTATTCATATCTCTTAACCTGACCCATGATTTTCTTTTCTGGATTTGTTTTTGCTCCAGTATTCTTTGTTCAAGTCAGTTTCTGTTTTAACATGTCTTACTATGGTCTGCAAACAGCAACAGAAGAGGCTCACCACAGCTATTATTTAACTCAATTTAATCCAAAATAATAAAAATACATACAGAATCCAATAGTAAGAGCTTTCACATTCTAGCAAACGTTTCATCAGACTTCAAAAATATAACTGTTCACATCACTCATGTCCTTATATAACTTTTTGAATTAATTCATCCAATCACTTAATAAGTATCATTATGACATCATAAAAACAATTAGTCCTTTAACACCATACACATCCTATCTATTTCTAAGACCTTATATATTCAAACGACATGCATCAAAAATATATTATTAACCACATCTCTCATGTTAAAACAATAAAACTAGAAAACTTATGTCAACATATATATGCATCTAAAAACAACAATGGTATTTACATAAATAAATACATTGAAAATTCGTCTCACTATTTAAAAACTGATGCATATACATAACATGATTTCATGAGCCTATATGAATAATAACTATTCACTATTTTAGCTATACAGTTTGTGTCTCATAAATTATATACCTAATGTGCATATGGAGGCTTTACTAAAAAAAGTTTAAGTGAACTAAGAAAGATAATGATGTGGGAACAGATATGTATAGAAAACCATGTTGGAGAAATAATTTATCACATCGTAGCAGCATACACCCTGGGCATGTTTATCAAAATATCATAAAAAGCCAAGCACTGAGGGTGTCCAGGTTAATTAGTCAAGATGGTAGTTACCAAAATTAACAAAGGATGTCAACAGACACCTTTATGGAAAGAAGATATTCTAAGAAAGAAGTAGATGGTGTACTTAAAGAGAGTGCCTCATATTGGAAAGGTAAAGGTAAACCATTTTTTCATAAAAATAGAGTGAATAGAGGAAATGATAATGAGTCATATAGGGTGGAACAAAATTTTAAGAAAAATAGAATAGTGATTCCTTTTACAAACAGGAATTTAAAAATTAAAGAAATAATAAATAATAATTGGAGATTGTTAACGGTAGATGATGAAATAGCTGAACTGGTTAAATCTAAACCTAGTTTCACCTATAAGAATATGAAGTCATTGAAAAGATTACTTTGTTATGAAGCAAATGTAAGAGAAGGACCATATACACAGAGGAAAGGAACATTCTCATGCAGAAATTGCAGTCAGTGCATATATATGACTAATGACAATACATTTATACATCCAGATACAGGACAGCAGTATGTTTTTCACTACTACGCTGATTGTAGATCTAGGGACCTCATATATTTAGCTCAGTGTCAAACATGTAGGTCCTTTTATGTAGGAAAGACAAATAGAACACTTAGGGAACATGTTAGGGAGCATGCATATGCTATAAATAAAGAAGATGAGGGGAATGCTTTGGCAAGGCATGTCTTGGAACATGGGACTACACATAAGTTTAAATTTAGAACCTTAGAATAAGTTAAAAAAACAGGTAAGTTAGGTGACATTAAAATTTATACAGAAGAACAAGCAAATAAATGGATAATGAGGCTGCAAGCACATAACGCCCATGGTTTAAATGATAAAGTGTCACTTAAACCTTTTTTAGTAAAGCATCCATATGCACATTAGGTATATAATTTATGAGATACAAACTGTATAGCTAAAATAGTGAATAGTTATTATTAATATAGGCTCATGAAATCATGTTATGTATATGCATTAGTTTTTAAATAGTGAGGTAAATTTTCAATGTATTTATTTATGTAAATACCATTGTTGTTTTTAGATGCATATATATGTTGACATAAGTTTTCTAGTTTTATTGTTTTAACATGAGAGATGTGGTTAATAATATATTTTTGATGCATGTCATTTGAATATATAAGGTCTTAGAAATATATAGGATGTGTATGGTGTTAAAGGACTAATTGTTTTTATGATGTCATAATGATACTTATTAAGTGATTGGATGAATTAATTCAAAAAGTTATATAAGGACATGAGTGATGTGAACAGTTATATTTTTGAAGTCTGATGAAACGTTTGCTAGAATGTGAAAGTGCTTACTATTGGATCCTGTATGTATTTTTATTATTTTGGATTAAACTGAGTTAAATAATAGCTGTGGTGAGCCTCTTCTGTTGCTGTTTGCTATTTGGATTTTTTCTGGAGAGGCACCTTGCTCAGGAGTGACTGGTTGTTTCTGCACAATTACTATGGTCTGCACTTTTCCCACACTGGCCACAATGACCTTGAATTTCTTAATAATAACATTATATCTATCTTCTTGATTAGCCATTTTGTCCTCATACCTCACCACATTATTTTGTATAGAATCAATGAATACTAAATGTATTGTTTGACTTCCACTATGGTGGCCCCCTAGTACCCTATCAAGTGTTTGAATATCTTGGGACCCAGTTGGACTGCATCTTCTCCTGTGCCTATTCCTTTGCAATGCTGACCCTTCACTGTATCTGTAAACTTCTCCTTTCACTTGTTTTGCCTATTTAAATAGATGAACTCACATACCCATGCCCTTCATTCTTTTATTTAAATACTTGTTTCACATGCAATTCACACTATTCATTCTGTTGAAAGACTTTCCTCCTCCAGGTGTCTTACACTAGGTGCACGTGTGCTCCCTCCAAACTTCATTTCAGTCACTAACTTTTGCATGTCTATTTACCCCTCCTGCTTCCCTCTGATTCATTACACTCTTTTGCAGTCTGTTATACCTATTCATCTATCACCTGCTTCACTTCATAGTTAGACTTACAGTGACCGATTGCCTTCTCTGCAACACATACAGACCGATTGACACACATTTATTTTGCAGTGCTTTGTGCATATGTACTGCCGCTTCTCCTTGTGAAAGTTACTATTTTTAAATTAATTTTAAATTAAGTTTAGTATTTGCGTGATAACTAATAGGAGATCAAATTGTTAATTAATAATTGGCAGAGAATTTTTCTGTTTGAGTAGTGATCAAACTGGTTTAGGTTATTAATCTGTATTGTAGCTCAAGCCAACAATCATTTGCCTATCATGAGTTCCATGTATTTGTGCATAATATTGATATTTTTAAAACATGTTAAATAAAGCTATATAATAGTAATAATAATAATAATAATAATAATAATATAGGCAGTCTTACTTTTCAAGACCAAAGTTGTCAAATTGTCACCAGGATGGAGTTATCTTAATTTTTTTTTAGAATAAGCACCTTTCAATCTGATGTCAAAATGAACTCCATGAATTTATATATCTTCTTGGCTAGCCTACCTACCCCAAGTTCTGTTCATGCCTGTACGGTACTGTCCATTATCCATGTTTTTTCTAAGGCTACTGCATCACTAGCATCTCTGTCTGCTGCTGAAATCAGAGGGAGGTTAGAATAAGCAAATGCTCTTTAGCTCTAACTTTCATGCTAACCTTGTGAGAGAGGGATGCACCTTCTGGAAATAGCCTCAGATGACCACCAAAGTCATGTTATGGTCTTGCTCTATTTTCCTTTGTCTTCTTGCTTACTGGCTAACACTGTGTGCTGAAAAAGTTTGATGTCACCATAAATGCTTAATTCCTTATGTCTTATGTATATAAGACCTGTAAATGATATAGAAGCTTCTCTTACAGAACTTATTTCTTTGGTGAAGAACTTGTATTTGATCCTTTAATAACTAAAATGTATTAGCTCCATCTCTGGATCCTCCTTGATACTGGAACATGATATTAAGCAATTTAATCCATTGTGGCATAGTACCACGACTTTTACCCTTAGACTGCTATGCTAAATGCTTTATCCCTTGTATGGGTTCTCTCAAATTTATGGTATGATCCAGCTATTATATAATTATTGACCTTGGGATGGGTAAGGTCAATCTGTATCCCAATAGGACAGGTTAATTTGAGCACAGAAAGGGAAACTGGTGAGGCTTACAATGGCCTGCAAGGGTAGCCAGCCTAGTACTTACCTATGAACCTATGAAAGCGACTCTTTTAGGGTTATTTCAATGAATAACCAGAAAGGGGTCACTTACCATGTATGATTGCCTTATGCCTTCCTATATTTCAGATGTTAACATCTCTGTCTGCATTTTTGACAAGAGCAGCATTTAGTTTCCACTGTTTTACAGGAAGTTGCTTCAGAAAGCTAAACATCAGGAAAAAGGGAAAATGGTTAGACTGTGCAGAGATAGTCACATCAAATTCTTTGTTCCAGGAGGTGATAGCATCAGAAAAATTCAGTTCCTACAGGACATATCTTTGGGTACATGAGGATAATGAGCAGAGAAGAACATTGCAGGGACTCTGAAACATTGATCCCTTTCTACCAAAGCTTGTTTGCAAAACATAAGCATAACCAGTATCAGTAGAGGGGATAAACAAAGCTGGTTTCTAAAGCCTTCGTCGTTAATGAGACTAATCTAATTAATTAACAATCTAATATAATTTCACTTTCTCAACTGCTCTATTTATGTCATAAGATGAAATATAATATAATATATATATATATATATATATATATATATATATATATATATATATATATATAATATTAAGATATAATATGTTGCAGTAGTCTTAAGCTATATGGGATGAATAACAGAACTTACTGACTAAGGGAGAATGAAGCTGCATCCGAGTCCAGGCTTCCATGAAAATAGGCCAAGCATTTTCTCCCTCATTTTCAGGTTCTGGAAAGAACACGGAGCTAAACAGAATGGCTTAGTGAAAACTCTGAAATCACCTTAGTCCAGATTGTTGCTGCTTATGCTAGAGATCCCGCAGGTAAGTAGGGTGTCCCAATTTCTGCCTTCTCTGGATCTTTTGAGACCCACACCAGTTGTTAGCTTTTATATTCCACATGCCCAGTACATTAACAGTTGTATTTCAGTGAACAATGATTGCTATCCCCCCACTTACATAAGAAGTGTGAGACTGGAACTATTATCTTAAATCCAAATTGACTTAGCTTCAGAGGCTCCACAGATGACAGATGCAGTTATGAAATAAACCTCAATCAGTTTGCATTCCTTTCATTTATAAAGTACAGTTGTGTAATTAAATTTACCTTAACAGTAGATGTTTGCATAGATCACTGCTGCAATAGCCTTAGGCTGTATGGGATATCCTGTTAATGATCAGACCCAGCAAGCCAGGTTTCCAGTGCCTTAGGGGTCCTTCCATGTGACCTAGCTTTTTGTAAGTTTGAGGCTGTGGTTAGGAGGCAAAATACCTCAGTCCTTTCTTGCCTCAGAAGAAGGGGGGACAAAGCCCTGCAAGAAAGAAAAATACCAATAACAAAACCCACACTCTGGCAAAAACACATAAATAGGGGGCTGAAGAGAGTGAGTAGTTACTGTAGCAGTGATCGATTCAAACATCTACTTTTATGGTAAGTTTACTTACACATATGTAGCATTTTCATCATAAAATGAATGTTACAGTAGCCTTAAGCTATGTGGGATGAATACTGGAGTTTACTGAGTAAGAGAGGAGGAAGGTGGATCAGACTCCAGGACTCCTTGGAAAATAGTCCTAGCTTTTTCTCACTCATGTTTAGGTTCTGGAAAGAAAATGGGGAGATAAATAGCATGTCTTAGTGTAAACTCTGAAATGACCTAAGGCATAAAGTAAGGATTTGTTCTTAAAGTTATCCAATTCTTATGGATAATAATAAGATAGGAATGACTCATCACAGGTTCATAGGTAGGTACTAGGCTATTGGCCCTAGGGCCTATACAAGCCTAGCCAAAAATGTACCCTGGCTTTCGCCACCCAAGAAATTTATTTTCCTGTGCCCCTGTTGAGCAGCGCCACAGAAGTGATTCCCGGGGTGAATTTCCTATCTCCCATCCAATCATCAAGATTTTTCTTGAAGAGTGCTAATGAGGAGCTCTGTTTGACATAGATAGGTAGTCTGTTCCAGAGTATGGGAAGTCTCTGGGACAGGAATCTATCACTCCAGCATGTTCTCTTTATTGTGGTGACAAGGTTTAGGTCCCTAGAGCATGTAGCTCGAAGGGATTGGGATTTCTTTAAGTGGAGCATGTCCAACAGCTCTGGGTTTGACATAGCTTTATATGTTAGGCAGAGATCGCCTCTGAGTAGGCGATATGCAACAGAGTAAAGCTGGAGTTTTTTGAGACGGTCTGCATAAGGCATCTGTTTGAGGCCAGTAATCCTCTTTGTGAGGTATTTTTGTGGCCCTTCCAGTTGTTATAGATGTCTTGTGAGGTATATACCAAAAGGGGCATTGTACTCTATAATGGGTCTAATGAGTGATGAGTAGAGGGGTACAATGACCTCTTTTTTTCTGGATGAGAAACCTTTTGTGATGAGGTGTGCCATGCAGAAGGATTTCCTGACCACTTTGGCAATGTGATTATCAAAGGAGAGACTACTGTCCACCTGTGTCCCAAGGTCTCTTATCACACTTTTGGTGTTAAGCAGACTACCGCCTATGTGGTAGTTCATGGGTACAGAATTTTTACCAAAGGGGATGACAATGCACTTTTTGGCATTGAGCTTGAGACCATGTCTTTGACACCAGGCATCTGTCTCAGTGAGGCCCTTTTGTAGGATGTCCACATTGTTAGGCATTTCAATTATGGCTCCTAGTTTGCAGTCATCTGTGAATTTAGTTAGCCAAAGACCTTCTGTGTTAGCCTGTACTTCGGAGAACTAGATACCAAACAGGAAAGGACCCAGGACTGAACCCTGTGGTACTCCAGTTGTCACTGGTCTGAAGTCTGATTTGGAGTCTGCTACTTTCACAGTGTGGGTTCTTTCAGTAAGCCAGTTGGCAACCCATCTTGTGACACAGGGATTTATACCTAGTTTAGTGAGTTTATCTATAATTCCAGAGTAGGGGATGGTGTCAAACTCCTTGGGGAGATCTAGATAGGCTGTGTGAACCACCTTACCCTCATCCATGGCCTTTGTGACTACTTCAAAGAAGTCTATCAGGTTTAGAAGACATGATCTGCCTTTTACAAACCCAAACTGTGTGGGGTCCAGGGTTTGGAGATCTCCAATGTCTTTGTTTATGAGTTCCATGATGATACGTTCCATGGCCTTGCAGACGAGGCTCGTCAGGCTAATGGGGCGGTAGTTCCCAGGGTCTATTGTGGCCCCCCCCCTTTGTGGAGTGGGATAACTGTCGCAGTGCGCCATTCAATGGGCACAAAGCCTGAGGTGAGGCTATGATTGAACATGGTACTTAGGTGGGGTGCCAGTTCATTCTGTAGTTCATGTAGAAGGCAGCCTGGGATGTTGTCAGGTCCCATGGATGCTGTGTTTTTGGCTTTGGAAAGTAAAGTTTTAATAACATCTTGTAACTCAGATACTCTTCTTGCAGAAGTCAGAGCAATGCATAACAATGAATTCCAAGATAAGAACCTCAAATCAGCTTTGTGAGCTGATTTAAAAGAAGACAATTAGGATCCCATTTAAGTGTCACCAGTTTACTAAGTGGATAGACATCTTAAACAACTTTCAAAAATTGTAAAAAAGGCAAAGTAGAAAGGGAAAGCCCCTGGGCTAGACAAACAGAAATGACTAATAATTTAATTTTGATAGAACAATAAGAACGGCCACAGGATAACAACTCACACAAATACTAAAGAATCACGTTAGTCTGAGCCTTTAATCATGGTTCTGGAAATGACACTGACTAGAAAATCTTTTTCAAATACACCTTTTCTAATAGCAGATTTTCCTTTAAATACCAGCAACATGTCTTCAGAAAAATAAAGTTCATAAAATGTATTCAAATTCTATCATCTAGGCAGTGAGTTGAAGAGGTTGAACATAGGGGTGTATCAAACTCCTACTCTCCTGTGCAAACAAGTAAGTTTTGTAATGAAGCTTGTGGTAATTCACTTGGCTAATTTTAAAAGAAGGTAAAGCCACTGTTGCATGGGTGAAAAGTTGGTCACCACAATTGTATTTGGAAAGTAATTCTGAATCTTGAGAAGAACGCTGGCTATCAGAGGGAAAGGATAATGAAAACATGGAAGAGATTCATAAGACTGCCAGGGTGATGAGAAGAAAATCCAGAAGGGCATAAAGTCAGTTTGATGTTTACATTCTCCCTAGTTCTAGGGGCATTCTTCTTTCTTCTTTGATGATCCCTGCCACTGTCTTTTGAGATTCTGTTGACATGAGCCTTACAGAGAATGCTTGTTCTGCTGTCTGCAAGATGAGTTTGAACATGAAAAAAATGTATTTTGTGTTTTGGAGAGTAAGGTTGAAAAATCTGGGTAACCCCCTAAATTGTTTTCCCTTTCATCAAGACCTTTAAGGAATTCTGCAGAGGAAGCATCCAAGAAAACCTCTTTATTCAGAGGAGCATATACAATTTCTGATTTGAAATCCTCTGGCAAATTCTAAGACTGGAACCAAGTAAACAAGGCAAAAACTGGAAATCAAACACCAAATAATATAACAAACAGTTTATTCAGCCAGCAAAGCTTTCTGGACATTATCCTTTTTCAATAACTAAGCAAATCATCTCAAAGCAGAGTCAGGGTGTCAATCCTATAAAACTGTAAACATTGTAAGTTCTAAATGTTTTTTAATTATCATTTCCATGTATATTAATAGTGCTTAGTCAATTGGCAGTTAAATACATTTGACATAAAATTATTAAAATTTAGTTAAATTGACAAAAACTTAGGGACATGCACATTGATTGCATAGATTTACAGTTTATTAAATTGAGAAAACAAAATGCAAACTTAAAGAAAAAAATAATTGTAAACAAAATTCTTGAAACCAACAGGAAAGAGAAAGCAATTAGAAAGAAAAATGTGTCTAAATGTGCAACAGAGCAATAGGATCTAATGTTTTTTTAATTGCGAGACAAAGTGGGTGGTACATCTTGCATCATGCCTTACATGTGAACATTTTTATGTAGGAAAAGCAAAATGAATGTTAAAAATACAGAATTTGTGAGCTTTGCTGTGAAATACAACATGGCAATATGAAAAATACTTTATACAGATACTCCACAGAATGTCCTAATTTTAAAAGATTCTGTTTTTTTAATTTGGAAAAAGAAGTCCAACAGAGGAGGGGCATAATAAAGCAGGCTGTAACACCGAGAGAAAGGGTGGCAACTTAGATTAAATTCAGCCAAGAAACAAGGGCTGAATGATTATATTTCAATTTCTAGTATTTTGAAGTTGAGGTCTGCTATGTCATGACTGGTTTTTGCACATTCAACAATACACACACACATATTATGAATGACAAGCGTTATATTAATCTATACATATTATAAATGCTATATGTATTTTCATTCACATGCTATACATGTGGCATGGTCAGTAATAGTTCACTTACTCACATGATTGTATTGAGCATGTCTTGCTACACCTGTGTGATAGGTGCTTGGAAGTGCTCTGCTATTGAAATGTATCCTGTGGGAGTGATCAAAGGTACAATAAATCACATCCACATGACTGATGTTAGGATGCACATACAGGTTAAAAAATTGTAAGGCTATCACTGACCTATGTGTATGAAGGAAACAATACTGTTGGTTGTTAGGGCACTTTGCAAACCTGTGAAAATGTGGTAATATTGTGAAGAATCACAGACATATGTGCAATCATTCCAATAATAGTAATAAGTGATGAAAAAAGGCATTGTTTACGCAACCCGTGTGCTGTGAATGGTGTAAATTTAGTAACTGTTCCTGCATACTGTGTATGTACATAGCAAAATACAGAAGGAACTGACACATATGAAAGTGTGTCACATTGACCAGGATATAACAGAATAATTACCTAGTATACATATTACTATTAATCTAATAATAGCAAATGCGAAATATGTACATGCAGAATGAGTCATGCTAATGGGGCATATGCAAAAATGCACATAAATCAAGGTGCAAGTCAAGTGCAGTCTGTCACCTGACAAATGGGTTGTGTTTCTGAATGTCATGATGTATATCAATATGCACAGAATGCATTGTTGTGCATTTCAAAAATGGATAGATATCCCACACAAGGCATAGGCAAAATAAAAGTGTATGCTATCATTAATCTGCTCATCAGATAATGGGCAAATGTAGCAAATGTCAGGCTACAATTGTTTGTGACAATGATGCATTTAGGTTACTGCAATCAGTGATATGACGTGTGCCCTTCCTGGTATAATTGCCACTCCAGACATGCTGACCAGAATAAACGTATTAAACTACAGATGTAAATGCAATATACTTTAAAAGATAAATAGCCGTGAAATGACCCTTATTAAAAAAAAATAAGAAGTGTATGACAGTACAGTAATATACAACACCCCAGGTGAAGCTTTAAAGTGTATTACTAAGTGACCAGTTCTAGATTTACATTGTACATGCACCAAATGTACACTAGCCTGTGGCAAATGCTGTTATCCTCTGCCCGTAGGTCACTAACCTTCATTGTGCAGACCTTGGCAAAGCCAGTATTAAATAAGCTAATTCAATTAAGTCTTGACAAAGAACAACACTGACAAAAAAATATGTCATGGCATTCAGTACTTAGCTTTGTTAACTGGCACACATCTACATAATTATACTGGGCATGCTCACAAGGAATTACAGCATAGACTACTATAACATCAACTAACCAACACAAACACACAAGAAAGTGTCATAACACAGGCTCATTTACACTATCTGATGATTTGGCAGAATGCCACAAATTAAGAACTGTTGTATAAGTCCTCATGCCCTATAAAGCCTTAGAGTGTGCACAAAAGAATGAGAGTGACATACAAATGTTTGTATGAATGCAGTCAATACAGAGCATCATTATTTGTTATCATAATTAATGCTTGTGAGCACCCACTGACATACTCTGCATTAGCATGTTCCAAGAGATGAACAAATTCAGAGGTCACATCTCAAAGAGATGTGTATCAATCACTGATGCCAAAGAAAGAGGCACATATGATGTGTCATGAAGAACCTGCTTGAAGGGATTACATCACTGTTCTATTGTAAAGGCTATGGTTCCTTTAACATGGATTGTGAGACCTTAAAAGTGTGGGTCTCTTACTGTGCCACATCTACATTCTTGACCTTAGCTGCTCATTGTGACAGACAGATGTAAATCACTTCAAACTCTTGCCACTCATACTATGCATTCTCTAGAGCTGTGTATTAACTGCATCTGCCAACTGAAGATAGCAATGGAGCTTGTCAAATTTAAAACAAATCCAGGGGTGAATTAAAAAAGAGCTTTTGATGTTAATTTATTCAACACAATTTTCTCCACGTTATGAATAGGACATAGCTATGATAATGTTCACACAGCTGTGAACAATTCAATATCATTGTTGGTCAGCCAACCCCCTTTTCCGTCCTCATTATTTTGTACACACACTGACCCAAATTCAAATACAGATGTACTATAAAAGTCAATATTGATTACATGTGACACAGGAGCACTCATACCACAAAAATCCAAAAAGACATGTTGACTGCCATGAAATTCTCAAATATGTTGAACGTTGTTTGTTCAAAATAAAAATAACTTGATGCAATGCTGTTTATGTCATTTCAGAACACTCACATGATTCTGTTATTTTCTGGAATTGAACAGCCACTTTAAGTCCATAAGCTAAAGAAATGTGTATTAATCACATGTGCCACTGAGGAAGTCTTAATATAACCATGAAACTCCACCTGTGTGAAGTCATTGCATCATATCATTGTGTTGCAATTGTTTGAGGTAAAAAAGATAGAGGAGGACTCTCCCACTGTAGTCGTACACATTGCAACTTGGTAATTCATGCATAACAATATACTGACACACAGTGATTGTAGTTACTCGCTGAAGGGTTTGAACACCTACCTATGTGAAGAGAGACACTACATGATGCTGTGTAGACTGAATGCATCACAGGAGAAGTCTTACTACAATTGTGAGATATGTGTGTATTTGAAGGCATTACATCATCTTCTTACTACAAGGCATCTTCTTACTACATGGTTAAAAGAGTGGAGAGATCAGTCTTGTTGTCACAAAATATTGGATGATCCTAGATATACCCAAACACACATGATGCATAGTGGAGCTGTCACTGAGATGGTAGAATCACAATCACACGCAATGTGTATATAATGACAGGTTCAGACTCACAGCTTACTAAGGCAACAAGCTACAGAACATTAGCTTATTTCCTCAAGATACAGGAGAAGGCTTACTTCTAGTGTTAGAAAAGACAAAGTTCATTACATCTTCAGAGTTAAACGAAGCATTGCCTGTGAAAAATGGACAGAAAGTATTGTACACAGTATATGTACACAGCAGACAGGTAGGTGGCAACATTGTTACCTGCTAGTACATTCACATGCATACAAACACAACTATCTAAAGAGTAATAAACAACCATGACCACAATAGATTATAATCAACAACCATAAAAAATTGTATGGCCAGAATCTTAAATCACATCACTTTATTAAAATAAAACAAACTTGCAAGGTCTCTAGCACTTTGGCTGAAAAGCCTTTACAGAGTACATTCCCTTTTTCCTATAAGACCCTTAAATAGTGACATCAATTAAGTTATTAATCAATTAAAAATAAAATTAAGAAATAAATTACAAGAAACATATCTAAAGAGTAATGTTTAGATAGAAACTGCCTACCTTGCAATGGTCACAAGTCAGAGAACATTGCATGAAGCGCAAGCACCACATGAGATGTTGTTTTATAACAATGTCACTGTACATTTGAATGAATTACAGCACTGGTGTTTAATGGGGTGGTGTGTATGTTAAAAGGGAAAGAAACTGGTGGAAGAGCCCAATAATACTGTACAGCTACACATCCTATTTGTATTTGAAACTTTGTCTACATACAGGACAACGCAGTGGTGCAACAGTAGTGTTGTTGCCTCACAGCAAGAGGTTCTCTGGTTCAATTCTTGGCTGGAGTGCCTTCTGTACAGAGTCTACATGTCCTCCCTGTGTTTGTGTGGGTTTTCTC
Source organism: Protopterus annectens (assembly GCF_019279795.1). Lineage (NCBI taxonomy): Eukaryota > Metazoa > Chordata > Ceratodontiformes > Protopteridae > Protopterus > Protopterus annectens. The sequence goes on along the minus strand of NC_056730.1, from coordinate 830,183,861 downwards.
TGGGTACTCCAGTTTTCGCTCGCGTTACAAAGACATGCATCTGGAGTGTTTCACCCCGGACATCTGCTGAAAATTAGCTTTGTTCCAAGTCAGACTTTCCTGGTAAACAAATGTTAAATAAATAAAATAAAATAAAATTGTACAAGAGAGGAATACACACTCATAGTAATCATGTATTGCTGGATTCAAACCACGTACGTGTTTGGGTTATACAGTATAAACAGCCAGAACTACAGGAGAATTCATATGACAAGTATGAAATAGTGCAGTTTTGAAAACATTATAGTGCAGTTTTGAAAGCATTATCTATTTATTTATTTATTTATTTATTTTACATTTGTTGACCGGGATGGTCCGACTGGATACATATCCATTTTCAGCAGAGTCCCGGGGAGAAAAGCTCCAAACACATAAAAATTTACAAATTTTTTAGGTAGGTAGCAATAAGTAACAGTGAATACAGAAAGAAAAAGTAGATAGTACAATTATATCAGTTACAGAACATACAGGCTGATTACAGGCATAGCAGAATACATACATCCATGAGGCATGAGACATTTTGTAAGTTGTGGTAGTAGGTAATTGATACCTTATTACCTAGATTTAGGATAATTTATTTAGGCAATAATACCTAGATTAGTTAATATGACTGATCATCTTGTTTGGGTGGACTGTTAGGGTAATTTGTATGAAGTTAAGGAGGTGGAGAGGGTATAGGGGTACTAGTCAGGACTGGTCTGTGTTGCTAAAACTGGGTTTGCCTGAGGATGCTAAAATTGATAAGGGAGTCCTCTGGCATTGAAAATATGTCTACTACGTGAAAGTGTAAATAATGGGTGTTATGATGGACACCAATTGCATATGACAGCATGGACATATGCACACAGTCATACTATTTAAGCAAAGCTAGATTGGAACTACCTACCTATCTAGTTAAACAATCTAGAGAAAAATGATATCAGCCACTCACTCCAGAGGAGAAGTCTGAATTTAGTTGTGAGAGACTGCAGTTCTTCAAACAATACCTCATTAGTGTGTTGCAAAGAAGATGTTTGTGTTAAAAGTGAGATAAGGTGATGGGGAGTCATCACTCAGTTTAAATGTTTTTCCTGAGTCGAAGTGAACACATCCCATCTGTTGAAGAATCCCTATCTACCTGACACTAGAGTCATGTATATAAACAAGTTCAGTATTGTTGGATTCAAACAACATAAATGTCTAGTTACACACTTTAGAAAACACAGTGTCATTTGCATGTGCCACAGTAGAAGTCTGACTTCCATCGTAAGAGAGTGTACTTTTGAAAGGATGACCTTATCACAGTGTTGCAGAGATGTTTGCATTAAAAATAACAGCAATGTGCTGCTCATAAGTAATTACATAATGCTCAGATAAGTTATCTATTGTGTCATTCATGTACATTGTGTTAGTGTGACTGACATGTACCAGTGTCACAGTATTGTTTTGTTGACAATCACACTTGTGAGACAGTGTATTGACAACCAATTATGCATGATTGCTCTGCTTGGGAATATTGTATGCAAACATTAGTCATTTGTGGTGTCATTTTTAATGGTATGCGCTCATTCTTTGACACTGTGCAGTCTAAATAGAAACAGACAGGTCAAAAACATGACACTGCACTGTTCAATACCAGTCATGAGTTAAGTGTGAAAAGGTTCTGCACCATTATATACCATTTCCCAGTTTAAGTATTATTGTGCAGATGTAACTTTACACAATAATGTGCTCAGTCAATAGCATACTGAAATCCACATATCTTGATTACAATTGTTCATTAACACATATAGATGTTATACAATTCATTGGCATATATTTTTTTAATTCTCTCCCTGAAGTGCACTGCTTACAAGCTCATTTGTGCAATTCATGGCAAAGCATTAGCGCATGCATAATTATATCTTGAGATGTTGAACTTAGAACAGGAATTAGCAGTAGTCTATGGTGCTCCATGCCAAGGTTTCGTGCAAATAAGGAGTATGTGCATAAAAATAAGTCTGATTCTGATCAAATGTAGAGCATAGATGTGTTATCTTAAGGTTTTATGTGTCATGATTTGCACATTTCTCATGACACTTGCATTACATTAATCATTATATGGATGATACAGATGTATAGCTACAAAGACCTCATATCTAGATGTCCATTTATATGAGGCATATTGCAATTGTATGTGTTTGTATCACATGATTAAGTCATAAAGTCAATACATCTATAAAGGACGTGTGTAAGTCACAACTAATATACATCAGGACAAGGATGGCAATGAAACAACATTGTGCCTTTCAGCTTAAATGTATATAGCAGCAATATTGTCTAAATGTGCCTACTGTGCTTTGCTTAACACAAAAAAGCTTCTTTGTCACTAATGTCCTGCAGTGATTTCTTGTCAGATATGAACATGTTGTGAATGATTTTGAAATACATGAGGGGCCTACTATGTAAATGCCAATAGAAAACCTGGCAATGGAAACACTAAGAAGTAAGGAAGTTTGTGGGCAGCATGCTTCATAACACTATTTATAAATGAACCATCCCATACGTTGTACATTCAACTCTGCAGCCTGTTCAAGAAATGATAATAACTGTCACCTCATAGTGTTAACAGCCTGTCTTTCCATAGCGCAGTGAGGTTATGCACAGTGCATGAAAGGTAGCAGACTAAAGCAGCAAAAGACAAAAATCTCAAAAGATTTTGCCATAAGATGTGTACTACCTTTTCTGATAATTGACAGGTGTTGCTTAGTGTCAGGTGTAGTGCAAATGCTGGAGATCCAGGTGTAGTGCAAATGCTGGGAGAAAGACTGATGAGACAGAAGGGCTGGGAAGAGGGAACATTTAGACAAAGGGATACAGACATACTAAGAGATTTGTTTACAGGAGATTTCTGCAGAACGTTGTGGTTTGTTACTCCTAGGGATATGATCATGATCATTCTCTCAGTCTCTGTACATACAAAGGCAAAAGATAATGGGTGACAAAAACAAGAAATTAGGGTAAATTTTAAATATTACCCTCACAAGCTTACAATTGTGCCAGGATAATGCATTTTCTTACTTAAAGTCTGAAAATCAAATCTATGGTCTTACTTTATGTCTTTAGTCCTCAGTGATTTGCTAGAATTTCACATATATTGTGATAAATACACCACAGATTAACATGCAATAAGGTGAACATCCTTTGAAAATCTGTACAGTTTAGAGATATTACTTTGGGCAATAAAGTGTTTCCAATATGAATCAATAATGGGTAAGAGATTGGAAGCATAATGAAGACATAAGGAGGACAGTGGTGGGTTCATAACATATGTAGCACACAGTTACACACATAATATAAATATGAATAAACATTACATATTTGTATGAGATACTTCTGGATTCGAACCCTTGACAGTCTAATAAAATATTGTACAGAGTTGAGGATTTTTTTAGCTCATTACATAACACCTTGTACTTTATTATGTTAAAATCAGATATTTAAGGGTACACTGATAACAGTTTGAAGAAGGAGAAAATGTAGGCATCAGCCTTCCTCACGTTTATATCAGTTGTAATAACCCTTAGGGTATATGTGATGTTCAGTAAGCAAATATATATGTAAGAATACCTAAATCACACTCAGTTCCCATTTGTCTGTTTTTCTATAGCATCGTGAGCTTCAGCATATTTGCATGGAAGTAACTGCAGTAGTGCATTTTAAGATACTCACCATTTTTTGCCATTTGACATCAAATGCAATTTAGTGTCAGTTAGTATTGTTGCTCTGTGCCAAGCATCATGCAAGTAGTGTGGACACCGACTGATAACACATAAGGGGGTAGAGAGAAAGAGAGGGTGAGAGGGAAACAGACAAGCAAGATGCATTTCTGTTTAAGGGCCATTTTTGGTCATCTTTGTTGTGTGCTTCTCCTGGATTTGTCAAAAAGTGTTCCCAATAGGAAAAAAACAGATTAACACAGAAGCAGGATAATGTTGGGTTAAGAAAAGATTTAGCCAAAGGTTACACACAAAATAGTTATATAAAAATCAGTCATTAATACATTGACCTAACTCTAGATTAGATCCCCCAACACTATGTTAGAAGTACTCTATAGAGGTGAGCATCATCTCAGCACACCATATAGAGACTCTAAGTTCACTTACTTTAAATAACATAATTTAAGGGACAATGACAATATATTGCCATAAGAGATAAATTGTTAAACCACCCAAGGTGAGCATTACATCCAGCAGCCTAATAAATATGCAAGAGTTAAAAATTGATGAGAAAGAAGGGGGTACAGACAGAGGTGAATGGAAATAGAGAGAAACACATGAATAGTTTTGTCTATGGCACACGTGTGACCATCTTTATGGTGTGTTACTATTAGGTTTCTACTTATAAATATTTTGTCGTGATGTCCAATAAAATGTTTAAAAAGATGGACAAGAAGAGGTAGGAGGGTATCAACAATATTAACACTTAAGCAAAATAATGTTTGCTTATGGGGCTGTAACATGTTCAGAAATGTTTTAATGATGCATTGTGAAAATGTTATCTATTTCTTTTTCTTTTCTTGCTTGGTTCATTAAATTTTGTAATTTCAGATAAATAAAGATGTTTGTAGTTGCACACATATTAGTAATACAAAATAACTTTAAGTAATATTTTGACATACTTCTAGAATCGAACCTTTGACAGAATTAAAAAAAACAACATTTTATAGAGAGGTGAATTATTATAACACACCACATAGGAGCTCTTACTTCATGATATCCAGCAGCCTAATAAGTGTTACAGTAACTGCCTGAAAGTACTGTCTTTATGGTGTACTGCTACAACTAATATACATAAAATGGAAACGTATTTTATTATGACATATTTTTAATTTCATTTCCAAAAATTAAATTGTTAATGCATTCAATATTGCAGTAAAGAATCTATAAATGCTATATTGTAATAAAACATACTTTCTGCTCCTGGGAATTGAACCCAAATATATCTAAATGAGTATAGTAAATGCATAATGCAGTCATCATGAAATAATGAAACATACATAAATGCTTGATATAAAGGTATGCCTACATGTATTGGATAACTAATCCATGCTATATTATTCACTGGTGATGCTTTACTATACTTATATAACTGTGGAGTATTGCAGTCTTAAATTCATCCTCCTATCAGCTCAGAAGGTCCTGCTTGTACTTCTTGATGTCACTGTAAGGGTGACAACATTGTTCTCCAGTGTGTGGAATGCCAGTTGCCCTGGTGACAGTCTTGGCCAAGCTATTCTAAATCTCATTCTGTATTGAGACCTGGTAGAGTTGCCCTGCAGAAGCCTACACCTGTAGCAAAGCTCCTAGATTGTCCTTCATACCACATTTGGACTCTAAATGGAGCACCATTCTCACCTTCACCAGCTATGTCTACAGAAGTATACCTAGAACTGTATGTCTGAATTGGCGTCCAATTCAGATTTTGCATGTAACACCCTGTGCACAGCCACATATACCCTTGCCAGCTGCATTTGTGCAAAGCACAAAAAGGGCTTGGCAGAGACATTGACAATGATATCAAAAGACAAAGAAAGTGTGACATATGGCAGTGAGATTTGACCGTGTGTGATACTCATCCAATTTACACATGCTGCAATGTTAGACACTTAAATGCTTTATGATGTTTGTTGTAATCATTTTTGGTTGGATGTAAAATGTTATTAATTGTGATGTATTGGGCTATTGGGACTTTCAAAGTAGTATGCCTGACTAGCATAGCCGGCCTTAGGCATAGGCCAACTAGGCAGCCGCCTAGGGTGCCGGTCTAGCAGGGGCACTTTTCCAGTATTTATTTGGTGTAGGTAGACCAGGATGGGGGCACCAGGTAGTGTGGTGGGGAGCGCCATGTAGCCCTGTTGCTTAGGACACCAGTTGACCTAGGGCCGCTCCTGCTGACTAGTACTACCTGGGAATCAAACTCATTAGAAAAAGAAGGATAAAATGTTAACCTTTGCTTATTAACTGCCAGTGCCACAGAAGAACATCTGTTTTTGAATGGTAAGTTGAGATATTCTAATTTAAAAATAAATGGAGCTGTACTCACAAGATGCCTGTATGTTTGTGACTTATCATGGTACTGTATTTCTATGTAAAATTCAGTATTTCTAGTTGTCAACCCATTTCAGATGCATGATGTTGCATGTTCTGAATACTACATGCCAGGGTACCTTCCCTACATACTTTACATGACATAAAAACTGCCCTAAACGCATATTTATGATATGTGATGAGTCATACTAACTTTAACAAAGCTATTGCACATATACCTATGCAAGCGAGTTTTAAATCAACTGTCAACATTGTCAAGGATAACATACTTTACACACACTAAATTTGAGTTATATAGCAAACATTAATGATAATTATCTTGCAAAATCTTCTTTATGATTCCCATTTCTATTTAGTGTTACATTTCTACTCAAAAGTTTGTGACAAATCTCAGTTTGATCCTCTCAGCAGACACATCTGTAAACTGTGTTTGAACCCTATATTACCTATTTTCTTTCTCAAAGCTAACTTCACTTACACTTTCTACCACAGAGATAGGTATAGATAACAGGTGCATTGTCTTCACTTAGTACTGTCTGGAGTGTTGATGGCCACATACAGGCACCAGCCTCATTTGTGTTATTGATGGCATTTCAAACTAAAATGTTTGTTTTAGACATGAAATATAATTGCTACCATGCAGATACAAAAGCCCCCCCCCAAAAAAAAAATAATTAAAAAAAATATATATAAACTTCTATATGAAAATGAGCTATCAATACACAGAGCTCTTACAGTCATTCTTTGAACATTGGCTTACCACATCAGAAGTTGCATTTGTGTTACACATCATCATGGCTTCAGGTAATGGCATTCATTATAATGATATACTTTGAAATGGAAATGTATTACTGTCAGGATTAATACTAAGGCTATATGGATAACTAATCTATAATACATTCTACATATTTCCACATTCATCATGTATGGCTGTGTGAGGTAGTTGATAGGTGGAGGGGTAAAGGCCTCCTGGCAGGGAGGGAAAAATGCCAAGTGAAATACCCCTGTGAAGGCAGTGATGTGGGCACCCATGGAGGAGCTGCAGCGTTACAGATCTTTTTATCTCAAAAAGTGCAGTTCTTTTGCTAGGGAGGCCCTTTTATCACCAGGAGTGTGTGGTGACGTCCAGTTGGGTTAGGCCTAGGCTGCCAGGGGGAAGCCCACCTTACTGGAACATGAGACTGAAGCCCTGAGGAGGAAACAGTTGAAAAAACAGTTAAAAAGTTGAAACAGTTAAATCTGGGGGTTATAACTTTATTTCTACTGTTTTTTCAACTGTTTCATCCTCAGTGCTTCAGTCTCACATTTCAGTAAGGTGGGCTTCCCCCTGGCAGCCTAGGCCTGACCCAACTGGATGCCACCACACTCTACTAGCGCTAAAGGGGCCTCCCTAGCAAAAGAACTGCATTTTTTGAGACAAAAAGATCTGTAAAACTGTGGCTCCTCCTCATGTGCCTGCATAGCTGCCTTCACAGGGGTATTTCACTTGACATTCGTCATGTTTGTAAATTTCTGTTCTCACACTTTAGAAATTGTCATTTTTGATATCATGCATGTCAAATGTTATTCAAAAGAAGAATAGTTTAATTCCCCTCAAGAGAACATTAGTAACAGCAATTCTCAAGGAGTATAGGTAACATATTTATCACACAGACTCAAAGTGTTTAATTCGGACCCCAACATTTGTGTCAGTATTTCATCTGACACCATACATAAAAGTATTTGTACTATAGATTTGAACTCTCTTTACCTATGCTTTTACTCCCAACTCAATGTATTTACATCTTGTGCAACAGAGATAGTTGGCTGAAAGGTGCATTTACTTATTCCTATACAGAGTGCCGACAGCAGTGCAGTGGTGCCTGGCTCACTGTAAGGGTGACAACATTGTTCTCCAGTGTGTGGAATGCCAGTTGCCCTGGTGACAGTCTTGGCCAAGCTATTCTAAATCTCATTCTGTATTGAGACCTGGTAGAGTTGCCCTGCAGAAGCCTACACCTGTAGCAAAGCTCCTAGATTGTCCTTCATACCACATTTGGACTCTAAATGGAGCACCATTCTCACCTTCACCAGCTATGTCTACAGAAGTATACCTAGAACTATATGTCTGAATTGGCGTCCAATTCAGATTTTGCATGTAACACCCTGTGCACAGCCACATATACCCTTGCCAGCTGCATTTGTGCAAAGCACAAAAAGGGCTTGGCAGAGACATTGGCAATGATATCAAAAGACAAAGAAAGTGTGACATATGGCAGTGAGATTTGACCGTGTGTGATACTCATCCAATTTACACATGCTGCAATGTTAGACACTTAAATGCTTTATGATGTTTGTTGTAATAGTTTTTGGATGGATGTAAAATGTTATTAATTGTGATGTATTGGGCTATTGGGACTTTCAAAGTAGTATGCCTGACTAGCATAGCCGGCCTTAGGCATAGGCCAACTAGGCAGCCGCCTAGGGTGTCGGTCTAGCAGGGGCACTTTTCCAGTATTTATTTGGTGTAGGTAGACCAGGATGGGGGCACCAGGTAGTGTGGTGGGGAGCGCCATGTAGCCCTGTTGCTTAGGATACCAGTTGACCTAGGGCCGCTCCTGCTGACTAGTACTACCTGGGAATCAAACTCATTAGAAAAAGAAGGATAAAATGTTAACCTTTGCTTATTAACTGCCAGTGTCACAGAAGAACATCTGTTTTTGAATGGTAAGTTGAGATATTCTAATTTAAAAATAAATGGAGCTGTACTCACAAGATGCCTGTATGTTTGTGACTTATCATGGTACTGTATTTCTATGTAAAATTCAGTATTTCTAGTTGTTAACCCATTTCAGATGCATGATGTTGCATGTTCTGAATACTACATGCCAGGGTACCTTCCCTACATACTTTACATGACATAAAAACTGCCCTAAACGCATATTTATGATATGTGATGAGTCATACTAACTTTAACAAAGCTATTGCACATATACCTATGCAAGCGAGTTTTAAATCAACTGTCAACATTGTCAAGGATAACATACTTTACACACACTAAATTTGAGTTATATAGCAAACATTAATGATAATTATCTTGCAAAATCTTCTTTATGATTCCCATTTCTATTTAGTGTTACATTTCTACTCAAAAGTTTGTGACAAATCTCAGTTTGATCCTCTCAGCAGACACATCTGTAAACTGTGTTTGAACCCTATATTACCTATTTTCTTTCTCAAAGCTAACTTCACTTACACTTTCTACCACAGAGATAGGTATAGATAACAGGTGCATTGTCTTCACTTAGTACTGTCTGGAGTGTTGATGGCCACATACAGGCACCAGCCTCATTTGTGTTATTGATGGCATTTCAAACTAAAATGTTTGTTTTAGACATGAAATATAATTGCTACCATGCAGATACAAAAGCCCCCCCCCCAAAAAAAAAATAATTAAAAAAAATATATATAAACTTCTATATGAAAATGAGCTATCAATACACAGAGCTCTTACAGTCATTCTTTGAACATTGGCTTACCACATCAGAAGTTGCATTTGTGTTACACATCATCATGGCTTCAGGTAATGGCATTCATTATAATGATATACTTTTAAATGGAAATGTATTACTGTCAGGATTAATACTAAGGCTATATGGATAACTAATCTATAATACATTCTACATATTTCCACATTCATCATGTATGGCTGTGTGAGGTAGTTGATAGGTGGAGGGGTAAAGGCCTCCTGGCAGGGAGGGAAAAATGCCAAGTGAAATACCCCTGTGAAGGCAGCGATGTGGGCACCCATGGAGGAGCTGCAGCGTTACAGATCTTTTTATCTCAAAAAGTGCAGTTCTTTTGCTAGGGAGGCCCTTTTATCACCAGGAGTGTGTGGTGACGTCCAGTTGGGTTAGGCATAGGCTGCCAGGGGGTAGCCCATCTTACTGGAACATGAGACTGAAGCCCTGAGGAGGAAACAGTTGAAAAAACTGTTAAAAAGTTGAAACAGTTAAATCTGGGGGTTATAACTTTATTTCTACTGTTTTTTCAACTGTTTCATCCTCAGTGCTTCAGTCTCACATTTCAGTAAGGTGGGCTTCCCCCTGACAGCCTAGGCCTGACCCAACTGGATGCCACCACACTCTACTAGCGCTAAAGGGGCCTCCCTAGCAAAAGAACTGCATTTTTTGAGACAAAAAGATCTGTAACACTGTGGCTCCTCCTCATGTGCCTGCATAGCTGCCTTCACAGGGGTATTTCACTTGACATTCGTCATGTTTGTAAATTTCTGTTCTCACACTTTAGAAATTGTCATTTTTGATATCATGCATGTCAAATGTTATTCAAAAGAAGAATAGTTTAATTCCCCTCAAGAGAACATTAGTAACAGCAATTCTCAAGGAGTATAGGTAACATATTTATCACACAGACTCAAAGTGTTTAATTCGGACCCCAACATTTGTGTCAGTATTTCATCTGACACCATACATAAAAGTATTTGTACTATAGATTTGAACTCTCTTTACCTATGCTTTTACTCCCAACTCAATGTATTTACATCTTGTGCAACAGAGATAGTTGGCTGAAAGGTGCATTTACTTATTCCTATACAGAGTGCCGACAGCAGTGCAGTGGTGCCTGGCTCATTTGTACAAATGTATCTCTAAATTGGATAGTGTTCGATTAGGCTCACTGTAATTACACCTTGCATCAAAGAGACAGCTAGCTGACATGTGCATTTTCTTCAGTCAGTACTGTCCAGAGTGCTGATAGCAGCAGAATGGTGCCAGGATCAATTGCACTACAGAAGGCAGCCCAAATTAAATTTTTCAGTTTTGCCTTCAGCTGTGAACCATGGTTGTCCACTGCCAAGCAGCAATCAAATGCAAAATGAAAAAAGTGAAAAAAATAACAAGAACAGAAATAAATTATGAGCAAAACTAAGACAGTTAAAGGGTATATTCAGCAATGAACAGTCTTTGCATCATTAACTTGACATATTCATCATTTTCACTGTTGCTTGCCATGTCAGAACTAATATTTGTATTACATGATCATATGCTCAGACAGCACCCTCTCTGGATTTAAACCTTGAAACCATGGCATTAACAGAACTCATTTGATATTATTTTCACTATTTGTCACAGACCTAGACATATATTTTGACAAACAGAAAGTCATTTACCTATATAGTCAAGATGTGACATTGTATGACTTAACATTAAAGGAGCAAGATAAGCATTTTCTCACAGTTGCCCTTCATAGTTTTCCAGTAGATGTCTAGCTGAATGTCATATGTGAAACTGTTAAGCTAATACTTCCTGTCATAATCTTTCTTCTTCTCTCGGCTTTTCCCGGTTAGGGGTCGCCACAGCAGGTCACCTGTCCACTCATGATTGGCAGTGGAGTTTTACAGTGTCGAGTTGCCAGCCCGGTGCCCAACCTTCCACAGAAGGCACACACACACACTCACTCGCACTCACACCTAGGGCCAATTTAGAGTGTCCAATCCACCTACAGCATGTCTTTGGGATGTGACAGGAAACCAAAGCACCAGGAGGAAACACACGCGACCACAGGGACGACATGCAGACTCCGCACAGAAGGCACCCCAGCCGAGGATCGAACTGGAGAACATCTTGCTGTGAGGCAGCAATGCTAACCACTGCACCAAGGCAGACGTACTTCCTATCACAATAGTAACCAATATTTGCAATACTCAAGTGTTTTCTTCTCTTTTTTGTACTTTTCTAAAATGGATGCAATATGATCTGGATTGCTTTTGATATCTGTTTATGTATGTGAAGATACTGGAGTTGAAGAAGAATGTCAGTGCTTATAAACAGGCTGTGTGAGGACTTTATTGTGTTTTTATCTGATTGACAACAGACTAATACCTGATCGAGTGGCTGGTGCATGGCTGTACCACATCAACGAGACAACAAAAGAAAAGCCAGCATTCCAATCCTCCAGTGTAGCCTTCTGGCCAAAATGTTTATTATTCCATAAAGGCTAAATAAAGAAGTAACCCAGTGGGGTCATACCGGTTTCGGCAAAAGCCTTCTTCAGTAACCACACCACAAACAATAGTATGGAAAACTGTTAACACACATACATTTATACTCAAATAGATGAAATTATATTACATAACTAAATAACAAAAATTAATATATGACAAACTGACTATATATCACAAAATATCTGTATGTACAAGAATCCAATAAAGAATGTATAAATGATGATCCATTTCAAAGTAATTCAAAATTGGTCATTCAACCCAGGTGAAAATAGAGCTCCCAATTTAACAATCCACATTTTTCTTTATTAGTTAGTAACTCTTGTTGAACCTTATTATTCTTAAATCTGATATGGTCAATGACCATGAAGCTAAAAATCCCTGTGGGATGTTTAAGTGTATGTTTATATAAAGAACTCAAAACTTTTTTATTCCTGATATTACTTAAATGTTCACTGACGCTTAATTTAAAGGGTCGGGAAGTCTATCCCACATAAAATGCCCGACAGCTACATTGGGCTAAATAAATAACCCAACTGGTACTGCAGTTGGCAAAAAAAGAAACATTATAAATATGCGGAGAGTTGTGAGAAGTGAAACTGTCTGACATGAGCACCATCGGACAGTATAAGCAATTCCCACATGGATGACAACCCACCAAAAGTTGCCCAGTTACTGTTGTTTGAGCAGGGGAATTAGAAAGATAATTGTGCACCCTTTTGTAATGACTAAATAGCAATCCCAATGACCGCCCTTTACGAAAAGAATAGGAACACTGATCCTTGATGTAATTATTCAATGTGTTATCTGACTGTAATAAATACCAATGTCTTTAAATGATATTCATGAAGCTCCTGGTGTTTCTGCCATATGTAGTGACCAATCTAAGCTCCTGAGATTGGTCTGTAGAGTTAGAATGATATGATAGCAACTGTATCCTATTTTGTTGATTTGCAAACCGACTGGCTCTAGTGATGTCACCTGCTTGATATCCCCTGCTCTTGAATCTGGCTGTTAACCCCTGTCGATGGTAGGCATACGTGGAGGATTCAGAGCAAATTCTCCTGATACAAAGAAATTACGATTTGGGTATATTCCTGATGACATGTTGTGGGTGGAAGCTCGTGGCATGAAGTAGGGTGTTGAACTGAGGAAACTTTCTAAATACCTCACTCTCCAAAGTGTCTGACTCAGTTCTCTTAATTGACACATCCAGGAAAGTGATTTCTGATTTATCATAAGTTAACCTAAATTCTACACCCCACTTGTTGGAATTCAAATATTCCAAAAATGCAAACAAAAATGCCTCATCCGCTTTCCACACCAACCAACAGTCATCAAGATATCTCCTCCAAATATCGAATTCATTCAAAAAGATATTATGATTGATATCATAAATCAATTGTTCCTCCATGTAAGCCATGAACAGGTCCACATATACAGTGGCAAAAGAAGCCCCCATAGCAGTGCCTTGGATCTGCCAGAAGCATTTGTCTTTAAAATAAAAGACATTATGGGCAAGTACCAATTCAGCCATACAAACCAGAAGGGTGTTAAATCCTGGTTTGCACCTATTCGCCCGATCAAGCCAATATTGCAAAGCAGTAAGTCCTGCCCAATGGGGGATACTAGTATATAAGGAGGTGACATCCAAGGTACATAAGAGCCAGTCCGATCCCAGTTGCATATCTGATATAATGACAAGAATCTGTGTGGTGTCCTGTATCCTCACCCATATCAGAGATAACAAAGGTTTAAGGTGATGTGTAAGAAACTTCGACAAGGGCTCAGTCAAGGAACCTCTCCCAGAGACAATTGTTCGACCAGGCAGTGTATTGGAATCTTTGTGGATCTTAGGCAAAAAGTAAATATAGTTGTCTAGGGTGATTGACCTTGAGGTGATAACAGGCATCATAAGTGATGATACCCTTCTCATCTGCTAGATCCAAAAATGTATCAATGTCATGATTAAACTTACTGGTTGGGTCAATAGACATTGGGCAGGATTCACGAAGGCTTGCACGGAGTGTAAGAGACGTGTAAGACTCCATGCAAGCCTCGCGATCCAGGAACAGCCTGAAACTCCGTGTAAGAGACCAGCTAAAACGACTCTTACATGGACTGGGCGTGGATATGCTAAATACCTCACTTGCAGCCGAAAGGCATGCAAATGAGGTAGAGTAGCGATCCACGAAGCAGAAAGCAGCCCGTGTAAGAGCCGTTTTAGCTGCAGAAATGTACTCAGTTGACAACTGAGTAAGTTTCTGCAAAAATCACAATGGAGCCATGTCAGCTCCAAATAAAGGGTGCATATGTATCAGGCAGCATGCCAATGGCCAAATATGTGGCCATTGGCAAGGTACCCCAATGCAAATATGAAAAATAATTATTTTTTTCGGCGATTGCCGATGTTTAAACGCAGCGCAGCCCCGCGCAAATGGGTTGCGCTGTATAAAACAAATAAATGAAGGTTATAAAGCCACAAATGTGGGTTTTATGCAATACATGGATTTACAATACAGGGACCAGCAGACCAAAAACAACATGGCCACCGTTTAGTGGTTGCTAAGGGGGGAAGCTGAGTCTAAGAGATGTAACTAAGCATTAGTAGGCAATCTGATGTAAATGAGTGTTAGGATACTGAATTCCACTGTCACATAGCAAATGAGCACATTCTGAGTAGTATAAGAGATACATAAGGGGGAGGAATAGAGTAGGAGATAGGTGACATCACAGGGGGGAATGGTAGAAAGAAATGCAGTTTATTGGAGGTCAGTGTTACATGACAGATGTCAGACACATATCATGGAAAGAGGAGTGCCACAAGATAAGCATGGGAAAGTCAAAAAATGGAAGGTGCACACTGTTGCTTACACCAAAGTTTCTTGCTGGACGTGCATGTGCACGTGTGCGCGCCATGAGGCACGAGTAGGGCAGTGTGCGCACGTGTAAGGCAGACTGAGCATGCGGGAGCCTGTTGGCAGACTTGCAAGTCTGTTTGTGCTGGTGTGCACGCGTTTTAACCCGAATAAGCAGATTCTGAACCGTGTAAGCCTGTGTGCGCACTTGTAAGCCACTGTGAGCGTGTTTCTGCTGGTATGCGCGTTGCTCCCCCCTGAGGAAACAGAAAGGAAAAAAGAAGCAACAGAATTAGTAGGAAGCTAGCAGGGAATACTGCTGGAGCTAGCAGGTGAAAACAATTAGAAGCAGGCAATTACACAGGCAGAAGAGTAGCTCAGCCAAGCACTTGAAACTCTGCAAACAGCAGTGCAAGATGTTTCTCTCAAGAGACACTGCAAGACAGGAGTAAGCTATTAGAAGTGAAAACTGAAAAAGCTGAACTCAGAGCAGAAATGCTAGGGGCTGCCATAGCTGTCATAAGGAGACATAGGCGACTTGCTGAGGGTGGTGACAATGCAGATGGTGCCAGACTACCCGCAGTGAGGAGACAGAGAAGAGTGTACAGACCCAGGGTCACCTACCATGGGTTACATGAGCTGGAGATAGTAGAGCGCTATAGAGTGGACAGAGACCTCCTGCAGCAAATTGTCGAGCTGTGCAGGCCACGCCTCACACACAGAACCAATAGAGGGGAACCCATCCCAGTGGAAACCAAGCTATGTGTTGGCCTAAGAATACTAGCAACAGGTACCTTCCAGAGACCAACTGGTGATATGATGGGGATATCACAGGCATCAGCCTCCAGGCTACGGCACCAGTTCCTGGATGCCATGTCAGCACATGTCGGTGATCATGTATATTTCCCCAATGCCCATGAGGTATTGGCCAGCAATATGCATCTCTTCCAGCAAATAGCGGAATACCCTGAGGTAGTGGGTGCAATAGACTGCACGCACATACGCATCAAAGCACCAGCCGGTGAGCGGGGTAGGGCCTACATTAACCGCAAGGGCTTCCCCTCCATCAACTGCCAGGTCGTGTGTGATGCCTAGGGCATAATAATGAATGTGTTTGCTGGCTGCCCTGGGAGCTACCATGATTCCCATAGCTGGCATTTGACGCAGCTGTACCAGATGTTTGCCAATGGGGACATCCCACACGGACACCTAGTGGGGGATGCAGGTTATGCACTGGAGCCATGGCTGATGACACCCATCAGAAACGCACACACACCTGAACAGGAATGCCATAATGAGGCACACACACAAACATGTAATGTAATAGAGCGTGTGTTTGGGCTGCTCAAGTCACGGTTCTGGTGTCTGGACACATCTGGTGGAGCCTTGCAGTACTCACCAACTATATGTACCCAAATTGTCATGGTATGTGCTATGCTACATAATATGATCTTGTGAAAACAGCTGCAGCAGGACCAGCATAGGGCCAGGCCAAACAGACCCCCACCATTGCCAAGGCCATCACAGGCAGAGCGTGACTTGGAGGAGGAACAACCTGAGCCTGCCCCAGTAGGCAGAAGGAGGTGTGCCCAGTATGCCCTGGCCTTGGCAAAGAGGCAATGCATAGCACATACACTGGCTCAGTAGGAACCCTGGGAATGATACCCCTCTCTGACTCACTCATATAATAACATGGATGCCTAAAATGCCATAACCTGCTCTCAAACATGTACAGGGAGTGTAATATGTGCATCCGACAGAGGAAGCCCTGCAGCACCACCTGAGGCATGAATGCCATGTGTTAAGTAATGTAACACCATGTAGTATATGCACACTTGAGGACCCTGACTAACATCCTACCCTCACCAAGCATGATGCCACAATATGACGATGGGATGATCAATTGCAATAATTCGCTGAAGTATTGCAGTTTGTCAAAGGGGATCCAATGTGTGCCAGCCTGGGATGACATGCTGAGCATGACATGATGCTCCACCTGCTAGGGGTGGTGTGCACCTATCAGTCCAGGCCTCATGGATACTGGCAAAGACTGTCATTATCCACAGCGTGCCCTTTATAGGTAAGGCTCAAAACACAAACCCACCTCCATAGGTACCACAAGGGATAAAAACTAGATGTAATGCTACCCAATGCCAGAAGTCTAAACAGCAAGATGCGTGCAGTGTAAACTCACCCAGTATGCAGAATGTTGATATCTGTCCTGTAACAGAAAACTGGGTCAAGGCTCACAACAGCACCCTAACACTACCAGGTTACACCTCATACTGTGCTGTACAGCCTCAAAACATGGAACAAGCTACAAAAGTAGGGTGACTAGCAATAATTGTCAAGGATAACCACACCCCCATGTTGGTACCACAGCAAGAAGCAGCATGGACTAGCCATGGTCAAGTAACAGTGGCTAAAACTGCTTCCCAGTTTATAGCCTGCTACAGACTACTGTCCTAACACCAGGAACTGCACCTGGCCTATATTGGAATACATGAATATATCAAGCACCCCAAACCACAGTATATTGGTTGACTGAAAATACCCAGACATAGACTGGGAGCATTATACTAGCTCCAACACTGTAGGAGAAAAGTTCCTAGAATCCATAAACCAAAATGCCAAGGAACAACGTACCACTCCCACAACAGGGGTAAGCATGCTGGATGTGATAATCAGCAACATGGGTACTGGATGGCAAGATGAGAAGTGTATCCCTCACTGGTAAGACCAAACCATAGAGTAATCGCACTGGATATACACATCCTGACCACAGTCCCTGGCCAGAAAACCACAGTGAAAAACATGTGTAAAGCATAAGTTGCACTCCTCCAAACTGATGTGGAATCCATTAAAGGCCCTGTGCAGGTGCAAAATATGGGCCACACCTCAGAACCTGTTATACAGGCATTCCATGAACACAGCCAGGAATGCTTGGATTATGCAATCACAAATAACAACAAGACACAATGCCATACACGCAGGCATGCTGGACTCCAGCCATTACCAAACCATGCAAGAGAATGAGGAAGCTACTACATGATAGAGCAAACATAAAAAGGGAAGAATTACTGATCAGTAGTATGGCAATAAAATATGTCCACACATACAATCCACTAAGGCCAGCTACAACAAGTTGAATCTGTGAATCCTGAGGCAATGTTACACCTGCCCCAAGTACACAGGCAACCCTCAACTCCTCCCAAGAAATACAAATATATGTGAGAGATGCAACCATTTATCCAAACTGGAGGCTGAGCTCCCTCAACTCAGTACTGTCAAAACTAGTCAGGAGGAGAAGGTAACCACACACACCACAAACCCAGTCCCACGTAGACCCATCACAACTGCAAACCAAAGACATAAACACAGAAAAGCATTCCCGGAGGCCCTAATTACAAACACACCACACCAACAGAGGCCTCCAAAGCAGACCCCCAAGCAACCACAACCTCCAAACATAGCACATGCAACACATAGTACACAAAGCTGGTGTGCCAAACAGTCACAGGCCAGAAGGAGAAACAACATGCCTGATACAGTTGTAATAGGTGACTCCATAGTCAGACACACTGCTGTCCCGCTCACCAGACTGAACAAGGGAAAGGGTACAGTAAGCTGCCTGTAGGCTGCTACAATACGCCACATAACACAAGTATGCAGGTCACCCCAAAGCAAGTAGAAATATGATGCAGTCATTGTCCATGCTGGCGTGAATGACCTGAGATGTACCTCCCTGGACTACATGAAAAGAGACATAGATGAGCTCTCTGAGTATGTACTCCAGGCCGGTATGACACTGACCGTTTGCAGCATCTTACCCTTACCAAGAATGATGCCACAGTACAAACACAGAATGATCAGCTTTAACAAGTGGCACAATTACTGCTGTCATTCCAAGAAGATCTAATGTCTGTCTGCTTGGGATGTCATGTTTGACAAGCCATGCTGCTGTTCCAGGGATGGCTTGCACCTGTTACCCCTGGGCGTCTGGATATCGGATAAGGCTTTTGCCACCTCCATAGAGCCTTACGTAGGCAAGGCTGAAAAGACTAACCCACCACCCTAGAAAACATAAGTGGTAAGAAACATAAGGGTAATGCTGACCAATGCCAGACGTGTAAACTGCAATATGCATGCTCCTGGGGCCCTCCCCAGTATGGAGAACATCGATGTCTGTGCAGTGACAGAAACCTGCTGCAAGCCTCCTGACAGCACACCAGCACTACCAGATTATACCTCATATCATGCGTTATGGCCCCAAAACATGGACCAAAACATAAAAGGAGGGGGAGTATCCATATTCAGTACAGACATCCATACGTCCAGGTAACTGACAATGCACAAAGCATCAGAGAGCACCCATGTGCACCTAACCATAGGCAAAACTGCTGTACAGTCTGTAGCATGCTACAGACCACACTCTCACACACAGGAACCCCACCCAGCCATCCTGAAGACACTGGACAGTATGAATGTCCCACCAAATACCAAACAAGGTACTCACAAATTACCACATAGGTGGTAAACCATTATGTATGGAAGGAGTAATCAGGGACGTAGGGACACAAGTGGACAGTAACCTGTTATGTGACACTCACATTGCCAATGAGGCTAGGAAGACTGTCTATACTGGACACCGTATCATGAAAGGATTCACATCTACGTCAACAGAGGTCATTGTGCCCCTGTACTGTTTTCTTATTAGACCCATAATCTAGTACAATGTCTCATTTGGGATGTACCTTACCTGATACCTGCAGCAGTTAGAAAGACCTCAAAGGTACCTCACCAAGTTGATAAAGGGTCACAAATATATGTCATATGCTGCCTGGTTGTAGACACCCCAGCTGAATGCAGTCACAAACTGCCTACACAGAGGCATTGTATGTCTGTTGTACAAGGCCATGTCCAACACAGGAGTAATGGACATGCTCCACCCCAGAAAACTCAAAGCCATCGGAGCTGTGAGAGTGAGAGATGTCAACCTCAACACATAATGAAATAGGATGCACTGGAGGGACAGATACATAACCCAGAGGCTCCCCACACCCTGGAACAGAATCCCACTCCATGTTAGGCACAGCCCCTCACTGACACTCTTCAACAGGAATCTTGCCAAGTGGATGGATGATCGTAGATGTACACTGGGGGTCTTCACTGTGTCACGTCCAGAGAGAGGCACAGTAAAGTAAATCATAAATGGCCATAATATTCACATAGCAAGGAGCGGCAAAAGACACACACACTCTAGCTAGGCTTACAAATACCCTAGTGTGGATAGCCTAGTATGAACCTATGAACCTATGAAGATACAAATTGTACAGGACACTAAGGATAATCCCAAGGCTTACTCAACTGATGGTAGGAACCATGTTGGGAATTCACAGATATGCTCTGAATCACACAAATATTACAAACAACATACCAAACCCACACACATATTGCCAACATACAACCTGACAGGTGCAGTGCAACCCCCCCCCCCAGAATGCAAAATATCTATCCCATCAGACTGCTGGCCCCCTGACATTGCAGATGCTGAGGTAACAGCCAGCATCTACAAAGCAAAACACATAGCAGCAATGGTATGAGATGGTGTCCTGGGCTGAGTCCAACATGGACTCCAAGAAGAATGGAATGCCAAATCACACTACTGCTCAATGTCAGCCTTACCACAGGATATAGGTTCATAGGTTCATAGGTTCATACTAGGCTATCTGCCCAAGGGCATTTATAAGCCTAGCCCATAGTTATGTGGCTTTCGCCACCCCTTTAGTTTGAATAAAAACTATGCCTATCATTTTGCTGTGCCTCTGTCAAGCAGTGACGCTGAAGTAATCCCTGGGGTATATCTGCAATCTCCCATCCATTGGTCAAGATTCCTCTTGAACAAGACCAGAGAGGTGCTCTGCCTCACATGTACCGGGATTTTGTTCCACAGCATAGGGAGTCTCTGGGTGATGAATCTGTCCCTCCAGCACGTTCTATTTATAACCGTGTCAAGGTTTAAATCTCCGCCCTTGTGGTTCTGAGGGATCTAGATTTTTGAGGTGAAGCATATTCATCAAATCTGGGTTTGACATGGCCTTATATGTCAGGCACAGGTCACCTCTGAGCAAGCGGTATGAGACTGAATAGAGCTGGAGTTCTTTCAGTCGGGCAGCATAAGACATATTTTTGAGACCCTTTATCCTTTTGGTGAGGAACTTTTGGGGCCTTTCAAGCTGCAGCAGGTGTCTGGTCAGATACATTCGAGCGGGCATTGTACTCAATCATAGGTCTAATAAGTGATGAGTACAGGGGACGATGACCTCCTTGATCTAGATGTGAATCCCTTCATGATCAGGTGGGTGATATAGAAGGTTTTCCTAACTACTTTAGCAACATGAGTGTCAAACGAAGGCTACTGTCAACCTGGGTCCCCAGATCTCTGATGACTTTTTCTGTGCTCAGTGGATTGCCACCTATATGGTAGCTAGGGGTAGCCTTGTTTTTCCCAAAGGGTATGACTATGCATTTTTGGCGTTTAACTTCAGGCCATGGCTCTGGCACCAGTTATCCATTTCTGTGAGGCCCTTCTGGAGGATATCTGTGTCAGATGTGTTTTCGACTATGGCCAGTTTGCAGTCATCTGCAAACTTTGTCAGCCATAACCCTCCTGTGTTTGCTTGTACTTCAGAAAAGTAGATGCCGAACAAGAGTGGACCCAGGACTGAGCCCTGTGGGACACCACTTGTGACAGGCTTTGAGTCTGACATGGCTCCAGCAACTCTGACCCTGTGGGTTCTGTCACTTAGCCAGTTTGCAACCCATCTTGTGATGTATGGGTTTACATTCAAGCTGATGAGTTTTTCGATGATACCTGAGTGGGGTATTGTGTCGAAGGCCTTTGCCAGGTCGAGGTAGGCTGTATGGACTGCCTTTCCTCATCAATGGCCTTGGTGACTGTCTCAAAAAGTCAACCAAGTTTAAGAGGCAGGATCTGCCTTTGACAAAGCCAAACTGAGTTGGATCCAAAGTCTGCAAGTTCCCTATGTCTTTATTTATGAGTTCTATTATGATCCTCTCCATGGCTTTGCAGATAAGGCTTGTCAAGCTAATGGGCGGTAATTTCCAGGGTCTGTGGAGGCACCGCCCTTATGAAGTGGGACCACAGTCGCCGTGCGCCACTCCTTGGGTACGTATCCTGAGGTGAGGCTAAGATTAAACAGCTGTCCTAACTGTGGGTTTAATTCCTCATTGAGTTCATGAAGCACACAGGGGACACCATCCGGTCCCATGGATGCTGTGTTTTTGCCTTAGTGAGGGCAGTTCTCACCTGGGCGTTGGAGATGTTTGGGGGCTACAATCCTCTGGAATAGATATCTCTCCTTTGGGGAGGGGAGAAGTTTGCACTGAACCTGTCAGCCAGTATGTTGGCAATGTGTGTAGGTTCAGTAATTTTCACATCATTTTGAACTAATTCTGAGCATATCTGGGAGTTTCCTCCTAGGTTTCTAACATAGCTAAAGAAGGCCTTATGATTCTCTTTAGAGTCCTTGGCGATTTTTCTCTCAAAATTTGCCTTGGATGATTTTATGAGAGCTCTTAGTTTTTACTTATAATGATCAAAGGTGTCTTACCTTTCAAGGATTTTGCTCTATCTTGTAGTAGCTTCCTCCTTTTGTTGTAGAGCTTGTTTATGGCTGGGGTCCACCAGACTGGACGCTTGCCTTTGGTACAGAGAGTCTTAGTTTTGTTTGGGATTGCCTGATCCATGCAGTCCTGTAGGTGCTGGTAGAAGGCATTTGTAAGTGATTCAGCGGTTTGAGTAATGTTTACCACTGGCTCAGGGGCCTTAAAGGAGACCACACTAGTTTTTAGAAGTGTGAAATCGGCTTTTGAGAAGTTTTTCACTGTGGTCTTTTTTGTTTCAGGTGGGGCGGGATGAGGACCTCCAGCGAGATTAGTTTATGATCTGATCTCACCAGTGAGGGGTATACTTCGGTGTTGAACATTTTGATCCCATGTTCGTGATGATGAGATCAAGTATGTTTTCTCCTCTTGTGGGGATGGTGACTAGTTGTTCCATGGCATTTGAGTTTATGAACTCCAGGAATCTTTGGGTTAGAGTGTTCGGGCTTGAGTAGTGTTCCCAGTCTATATTAGGGTAGTTAAAGTCACCTAGTATGATGGTGTTTGGAGATACATTTATCCCTCCAATGTTTTCAGGAAGGCCATGTGAGGTTCCTGAGTTTGAGAGGGTGGCCTGTAACATGCTACAAATTGCAGAGCAGTCTTGCCTATGGTTAATTGCACCTGGATGGTCTCCGATGCATCATGCGTTGCCACCAACCTTGAGGTGTGGGTGTCCTTTATGAATATGGACACCCCTCCTTTCTTGGTGTTGTCCGGATTTTGGGGCCGGGCATGATATGAGGTGAAACCTGTTAGTGCTGGGGTGCTCTCAGGAGGCTTGAACCAGGTTTCTGTCACAGCACAGACATCAATGTTCTCCATATTGAGAAGGGCCTCAGTGTGCATCTTGAGATTGAGACTTCTGGCATTGAGCAGCATTACCCTTAGTTTTTTCCTTTTGGTGTTCTAGGGTGGTAGGTTTAGAATTTGAGCCTTGCCTAAAAAGGCACTATGGGGTGGCAAGAGCCTTTGCCAATATCCGAAGCCCAGGGTGACAGGTGCAAGCCGTCCCTTGCGAAGCAGCGTGGCTTGTCCAGCATGTCATCCCAGGCAGACAGACATTGGATCCCCTTTGAATGACACCAGAATTTAAGCCAATTATTAAAGCTGATCATCTTATCACTGTATTGTGGCATCATTCTAGGTGAAGGTAGGATACTGCTCAAGGTCAGGGTCATACCTGCCTGGGCTACATAATCAGAGAGCTCCTCGATGTCCCTTTTCATGTAGTCCAAGGAGGTACGTCTCAGGTCGTTGACACCAGCGTGGACAATGACTGAGTCGTACTTGTACCTGCTGTTGAGAGACCTGAGTGCTTGCGTTATGTGGCGGATTCTAGCGCCTGACAGGCAGCTTACTCTGACCTTCTCTTTACTCAGTCTGGTGAGTGGGACGTCAGTGTGTCTGACTATGGAATCACCAATGACAAGTGTGTCTGGCATTTTGTTTGGCCTTAAGGGCTGTGACTGTTTGACACTCTGACTGTGTGGTCTATGTGTTGCATGTGTTGGGTCGTGAGGTGGTAGTTGTTTGGGTGTCTGCTTTGGTGGCCTCTGCTGTTTTGGTAAATTTTTGATCAGAGCCTCCGAGTATGTCTTTGTGTGAGTATGTGTATGATTTGAAGTTGTGATGGTACCATGTGTGACTGGGTATGTATTGTGTGTGGTTACCTTCTCCTCCTGTCTGATCTTGCCAGTCCTATGTTGAGAGAGCTCAGCCTCCAGTTTGGCCGTATAGTTGCATCTCTCGCATGTATTTGTGTTTTGTGGGAGAAGGAGAGGATTGTCTGTGTACATGAGGCAGTTGTAACATTGCCTCAATATTCCCAGGTTCACCAGTTGAGCTGGAGAGGACACTAGCAACTGATCCTCGACATACTAGAAGTAGTAGATAAAGAGACTTTCAAAGGACTCCGGGAAGTGGGTTTTAGGCTGGTGGGGTACTATCTATAATAAGAGTGCTTTATCAAGGTGCAAGTACTGTAGGAGTAAGTGCTAGGCTTTACAGATAGAGAATAGTCTACTTGGGAATCAAGTAGAGATGAACTTTTCAGTTATAGGATATGCTGGTTAGATCAGCAGTACAGCTCGAGGAAGGTAGTTTTAAGGGAAAATTGGAAGAGTGGAATTTAGATGGCCCAAATAGTTTAACCTTGTTTAACCGCCGCTGCTCTTGTGTGCAACAGTGGTAACTCCGGCTAAATCAGCGCTTCACGCTTAGCGTGTTTTATAGCAGGGGCTGAAGGGAGCTAGGAATTGGCCCAAAAGCGACCAATGGACTACTAGTTTCTGGCTGAAACTTCACCAAATCAGACAAAAGGCCGCTCAGTGCTTCCCACTCCCACTGGTAAGCAAAGAAACTTCCCTCCTTCCTAATAAGGCAATGGATCAGTAACAGGAACTAAAAACAAAGCCCAGGGATCAGCAACTCTGAAACTGGACTACTCTAGTTCAGTAAGGCAGGAAAACAAGAGATTTTTTTGTTTTATTACAGAGACAAGGAAAAACAGACAGTAAATGCTATAAATGCTGTAAATCGGCTAGCGACTTTAGTGTGTAGCCTACAGAAACAATTTGCAACAATTAGTAACTTAAAGTGCAATAAACAGTGTAAAATGCAGAAATCACTTAAAGTAGCAATAAAACAGGCGAAATGCAGTTGCTAGCTTAAATAACAGTGGGAAAGCCACAAAAATACTTATATCTGGTAGAAAGTCACTCTTTTAGCTCTCTGCTGCTTGGATCACTCTGCAGGCCACCACGAGGATCTGTGCTGAGTTGGTACAAGCTGGAAAAGCGTGTTTAGCGTGTTTTATAGCAGGGGGCTGAAAGGAGCTAGGAATTGGCCCAAACAACCAATGGACTACTAGTTTCTGGCTGAAACTTCACCAAATCGGACAGAAAGGCTGCTCAGTGCTTCCCACTCCCACTGGTAAGCAAAGAAACTTCCCTCCTCCCTAATAAGGCAATGAATCAGTAACAGGAACTAAAAACAAAGCCCAGGGATCAGCAACTCTGAAAATGGACTACTCTAGTTAAGTAAGGCGGAAAACAAGAGATTTTTTGTTTTATTACAGAGACAAGGAAAAAAAACAGACAGTAAATGCTATAAATGCTGTAAATCGGCTAGCACTTTAGTGTGTACCCTACAGAAACAATTTGCAACAATTAGTAACTTAAAGTGCAATAAACAGTGTAAAATGCAGAAATCACTTAAAGTAGCAGTAAAACAGGCGAAATGCAGTCGCTAGCTTAATAACAGTGGGAAAGCCACAAAAATACTTATATCTGGTAGAAAGTCACTCTTTAGCTCTCTGCTGCTTGGATCACTCTGCAGGCCACCACGAGGATCTGTGCTGAGTTGGTACAAGCTGTAAAACGTCCGTTTAGCCTGTTTTATACCAGAGGCTGAAAGGAGCTAGGAATTGGCCCAAAACGACCAATGGACTACTAGTTTCTGGCTGAAACTTCACCAAATCGGACAGAAAGGCTGCTCAGTGCTTCCCACTCCCACTGGTAAGCAAAGAAACTTCCCTCCTCCCTAATAAGGCAATGGATCAGTAACAGGAACTAAAAACAAAGCCCAGGGATCAGCAACTCTGAAACTGGACTACTCTAGTTCAGTAAGGCGGGAAAACAAGAGATTTTTTTGTTTTATTACAGAGACAAAAAGAGCAGTGTACAACAACAGTGGTCCTTCTCAACAAAGGTGTTGCCTTAATGGACATTGCAAACTACCACCCCAGAATCCTGACAAGCTTGGTCTGCACAGCTATGGAAAGGATCAGCATGTACCGCAGACATAAAGATATTGGGGACCTACTGACACTGGACCCTACTGGACCCTACCCAGTGTGGCTTTCTTAAGTGCAGATCCTGCCCCTAAACATGTTTGACTCATTTGAAACAGGCATTAAGGTCATTGATGAGGGCAATGTGGTCCACACAGCGTAACTGGACCTTGCAAAGGCTTCCATACAATACCCTACATGTTCATTATAGATATGCTCACCAGCTTAAATATAAACCCCTATGTCAGTAGAGGGGTTGCAAACCAGACCAAGGACAGAACTGACATGGTCAGACATGCTGCAGCCATGTCAGACTACAAACCAGATATAAGTGGCATCCCAAAAGGCTTGGTCCTGGGACCTCCCTCGTTTGGTATATATGTCCCATAGGTACAGGCCAACATGGAAGGACTGTGTCTGAACATGTATGTAGAGGATTACAAACTGCCCACCATATCTGACCCTCCAACTGACACAAGCATCCCACAAAACGGCCACATAGAAACAGACAACTGGTGCCATAGCCATGTCAGCAAGCTAATTGCAGAAAAGTTTATAGTCAACCCCCGTGGATATACAGTAAGTGCCCACCAATTACCACATAGGTGTTAACCCATTATGTATGTAACATGTAATGAGAGACCTGGGGGCACAAGGTGATAGATAACCTGCACTGGACAAACATGTGGCTGTAGTGTTTACAGAAACATACCATATACCCACCTAATCATGAAGGTTGTCAGATCTAGATAAGGGGAGGTCATTCTGGCTCTGCAGTCATCCTTCATCAGCGTTTCAATTGACTACAATAGCCCCTGTGGGATGTACCTCAGCAGATACCTCCATCAACTGTAAAGTCCCCAACAGTACCTCACCAGGAATATCAAAGAGCTTGAACAGATGCCATGTGTTGCCTGATTAAACAAACTGCAGCTCCACACACTGCCATACTACCCACCCAGAGGCAAGCTGTGCCTGATGTATAAAGCCATGTCCAAGCTGAAATCAATGAACATGCTGCACCTTGTACAATCTGAAGGGCAGTGAGCTATGCACATGAGAGACCTGAACCCCAGCACTGACATACATAGGACAAGCTGTACTGCATGATCCATAACACAGATGCCACCCCCACTCATGAGTAAACTCCCAGTACAGGTTATCCATAGAGTCACTCATCGATTCTCCTCAAGAGGAATCGTGATGAGTGTATGGGAGATGGTAGGTTTACCCTGGGTATCACTGTTATGTCACAGGTAGACGGAGGCACAGTATACTAACCATGACATATGTCATGGCAAACTCCACTTAGAATGTGTGTTGAAGGACAAATGCACTCTCTGACTAGTATTAGAAATGGCCTAGGGCACATCGCTACTGTTTGCCGATGTACACCTATGTTGTGGAATACACTACCAATATTGGACAAGCCTGGTATAAGTAGTTCATATCTGAACATAATGCAACATGGTCAGATGTGCACAACTGGCCCCTAACCAGGCTGTTTTGCTCACTATGGAAATGTAAAGCAGTGATAGGACTAAAGCCCAGGATACTGTCCACCACAGTGAAAGTACTGAACCAGTACACTATACAGTACTACAGTGTTAGGTCAGTATGAAAGGATGTTGACAACTGTATGCAAAGTATCCCATGCAAACCCTGCAGGCACAGTATAATCCCTGTTGTGTTCACACACAAAGCAGTTGGACAGTAACTACACAACATGACACACAACACACAACCATAAACGGGAGATATTGTTGAAGTTCACACTCATCCACAAATGTGGTGGGCTGCAGAGTTCAACATATGGAAAGCTCACACTGGGCATGCTCGCACACTTTGATAAATGAGATGTATGTCAGACAACATGCCATGGGAAGGCTGAACTGGGCATGCTCACACACTTAGGCCAAATCTCAATTTAGCAGTTGGCCACACATATCTGGTATTTGTACGTGTTATTCCAGGAACCAACCACATTACAGCAATCTGCCCAGTGCACACAGTTAAATGACTACAGAGACATATGTGATATAGTGGATCCCTCCCATATGCAAACATCTTCCACAGATACACAAGTTGTTCATACAAACAGGGAATGCTATGGCAATAAAGACCTGCAAACAGTCTATCAGCAACAAATAATGTGCATCTGACAATTAAACATATGGATGTAGAGGTCAACACTAGGCTGTTTGCCCTAGGGAATGACAGCTTAGCCAGAGTGTGCTTGGTGTCTGCCTCCCTAGTACAGTAGGCTACTGTGCCACTGTAAAGTAGGTCACATAAGGCACTGTGTGAGGCTAGTGTGCTGTGCCTCTGTCAAGCAGGGACACAGTGGAGATCCCAGGGTTTGAATTTGCTAAGCCACATCCATGTTGTTGGTGTGTGCTGGAAGAGGGTTGCTGAGGACCTATAACAGTAAGTGGGCATCATTAACAGACTGAGGGGAGCCTTATCTGCATTGTCTGGACAATTACACTGTCAACACTGTGTCGTGATGATTATGAGGGATTGAAGTGTCATGCCGGTACTGTTCAGAGATGTCCTCCCTCTGTAGGCTACT
Source organism: Protopterus annectens (assembly GCF_019279795.1). Lineage (NCBI taxonomy): Eukaryota > Metazoa > Chordata > Ceratodontiformes > Protopteridae > Protopterus > Protopterus annectens. Next base: position 830,154,847 of record NC_056730.1, on the reverse strand, counting down.
GCTCTGCAATGTATTAGCTCACTCTGTCTGTTGGACAGCTCATATATGGCTGGTGTACACCTGACAGGTGTCCTGTTGTGGAGCAGTCATGGGTTTATTTGGGATAGCATGATCAATGCAAACCTTCCACATGCTCATAGAATGCAATTGTCAAGGATTATGCAGACTGGCCTGTATACTCCCCCAGCATGGGTCCTTTGAAGTCTTCCACCCCAGTCTTCACAAGTGTAAAGTCTGCTTTTGATAAATACAGTTTGTTTGCAGTGACAACCTTGCCTGGGGGTGGGGATTGGATATGGATGTCCAGGGAAAGGTGGGTATGGTCAGATGTCAACAATGGTGGCCTACTTCTGGTGTGGAACAGTGAGTACTCATATTGCAGATGGTCAGGTGCAATATGTATTCCCCCTTGTGGCTGTGGTGAGTGGTTCTGCCATAGCACATGGACTCACAAATTGTAGTGGCTGTAGGGTAATGTTGTAGAGGCCTGAGTAGTTCCCACACACAATATGCCTGTACCTGACGTTAACAACTGGAATGGTGTATGTGAACACCTGCATATCCTGGCACTGTTCCCAGGGAAGCAAAGTCTGTGTCCTGGATGTGGGAGGGGTGGTCTGGACTGGTTGTGTTGTGTGTTACAGGTTCTGTGGTCATGAAGCATGGTATAGAACATAAACTGTCAGTGCGATGTGCATATCTGACCCTGAAGTAGGTGGCTGCAAATGCATATATATGCTATCCCCCACCTGACAGGTAGTACTACATGTAATACCTCTGTAGAAATAATGATGTTAGCACCTTATAAATACTGCAGGTGCAAAATAGATGCCCAGTAATTCGGATAGTGCCCTCTGCTAATACATCTCCCTCAAGTGTCGTAATATAGTTAAGTAGGGGTTTGAATCCTGCAAATGCTCAGTGTGTGTGAGTGCACGGGGTTGTTGTGTGTGCAAGTCTGTGTGAGGGAAATGTCCCTTTTGGCAACTGGGAAAACACACTACAGGATGCACATTCCCCATTCTAAACACTGATGATGTCAGCACCCTATAAGTACAGCAGGAGAAGGAATACCTCCCAGTAATGCGAATAGCGTGCTCTGCTAATGCATCTGTCTCGAATATCATAACATAGTAAGGTAGGGGTTTGAATCCTGCAAATGCTCTGTGTGTGTGGAGGGGGGTTAGTGTGTGTGTCTGTATGAAAGAAATGCCCCTTTTGGCAACTGGGAAAACACACTACAGGATGCACATTCCCTTTTCTAAACACTGATGATGTCAGAACCCTATAAGTACAGCAGGAGAGGGGAAACCTCCCAATAATGCAAATAGCGTGTTCTGCTAATGCATCCATCTCAAGTGTCATAGTTAGGTAGGGGTTTGAATCATGCAAATGCTCAGTGTGTGTGGAGAGGGATTAGTGTGTGCATAATTCTGTATGAAAGAAATACTCCTTTTGGCAAGTAGGAGAACACACTACATGATGCACATTACCCTTTCCAAACACTGATGATGTCAGCACCCTATAAGTACAGCCGGAGAAGAGAAAGCGCCCAGTAAATCGAATAGCGTGCTCTGCTAATGCGGCTCTCTCAAGTGTCATAACATAATTAGGTAGGGGTTTGAATCTTGCAAGTGTGTGTGTTTGGATGAGGGGTGTTTGTGTGTGTGCAGTTCTGTATGACAGATATGTGCTTTTTGGCAATTAGGAGAACACACTACATGATGCACATTATCCTTTTCAAACACTGATGATGTCAGCCCCCTATAAGTACAGCCAGAGAAGAGGATTCTCCCAGTAATTCTAATAGCGTGCTCCGCTAATGTGTTTCTCTCAAGTGACATAACATAGTTAGGTAGGGGTATGATTCCTGCAAATGGCAAGTGCGTGTGTGTGTGTGGGGGGGATAGTAGGGTATGTGTAATTGCAAGTGTGAGAAAACAGTTCCTTTTGGCAACTACTACAATACACCAGATGCTGCATATTCCCCCAGTAAACACAGGTGATGTCACCACACTATAAGTACAGCCAAACAGGGCAAATCGCCCAGTAATGCAAATAGTGTGCTCCGCTACTGGATCTCTTACTACTGTCAGAGCACAGTTAGGTATGTTTTGGAAACCCACAACTACCACGTGTGTTTGTGTCACACAAAATGCCCATGTGTGGGTTGTTGTTAATAACAATGCATGACATTGCTTAAACCAGCAATGGCAATGCACACATGAAGTATGTGTGTGCCACATACACATATATACCTGTGACCTTCAATAGTTCCCATGTCTGACACGTGCCTCAAGTGAATAAATGGTATTTGCACTGCATAACATTATGACTGTGTCTTACTGTGCAGGGGCTGCATGTGGTATGTGTATATACAGTGTGAGTTGTATATGGTATCATCCTAACAGCGGGGGATACACATCTGGTCTGGGCCATATAGTCTACATGTAGTCGATGAACAGGTGCTGCATGTTCCCACCTGTTGTGGGAGTGGTAACATGTTGTTCCACTTCAATTCAGTGACTACATGCTAGGAACCTTTCAGCTAGTGTGTTGTAGCTACAGTAATGCTCACACACAATGATTGGCTGGATGCAGTCCAGCCATATAAAGACATATGTAGAGGCCGTCATATTCCCAGTGTTGTTAGGGAGGACAGGTGGGTTTCCTGTGTATGGGAGGGTCGTGTGTGCCAGGCTATGAACCAGAAGGCAGTCCAACACACTGTTAGCTGCACATGGATAGGCCCTGATGCTTTGTGCTGTGCCAACAACCTGGAGGTGTGTGTATCTGTGGTGCCTTGAGATACCTCCTCCCTGTTCATGTGTGGTACATGTGTAGGGGACGACAGGCATGGTATGAGGTATAACCTGGCAGTGATGGGTTGCACCTGTGAGCCATGAAGCAGGAATCTGTTACTGCACAGATATTGCAGTTTACCATGCTGAGGACAGTGTCCAGTGCATGCATCTTGCGGTGTACACTGCTGGTGTTGTGTAGCATTACTGTTAGTGTCCTATCCCGTGTGATACCCGCGGAGGTGGCTATGTAATCTGAGCCCTGCATTAAAAGGCACTATGTGTGTATCAAGAGGCTTCGCCAATATACTATGGCCCATGGGTGACACGTGCAAGCTGCCCCTCGCAAATCATTGTGGCTTCCCTAGCATGTAAGCACACGCTGGCAGCCATTGGATACCCTATGAATGACATTGGAGATTGAGCAAAATGTAGAGATAGAACACCCTTCCTACATATTGTGGTAGCATACCTGGTGAGGGTATGATGGCAACCAAGGTCAGGCTCATACCAGCCCGTGCCACATGCTGAGAGAGCCCTCCTATGTTCCCTATCATGTAGTCCAGGGAAATACATCTCAGGTCATCCATAGTGGCATGGACAATGACTGAGTCATATGTGTCCATGCCTCTGACTGACCTGTATGCATGTGTTATGTGGTGGACCATAGTGCCCCACGGGCATATCGCAGTGACCTTCACCATGTACAGCCTGTTGAGCGGGACCCCACTGCACCGGCCAAGACAGGTACCTGACACATCTGTAGCAGGTGTGTTGTGTAGCCCTACAGGCTGTGAGTGTTTGGCACACAGGATGTGTGTGCCATGTGTGGCATGTGCTCTATTCCAACTTGACATATGCCTGTGTGCCAGCTGCAGAGGTGTGTGATGCTCAGGCAGGATGCTATTCTGAGGCTCCAAGTATGCCCCAGTGTGTTCATGTGTTTGGATTGCTGTCAGTGCAGGTCTATGCCAGACTGGTACTGTAGTCACTGTAGTATGTCATGCCACCTGACAGGGTATGCCAGTACTGGGTTAAGAGTGCTCAGTCCCCAGATTGGCTATGTGGTTGCATCTCACACATGTGTTGTACGTTCCTGGCCAGGGGAGAGGGTTGACTGCATACATGTGGCAGCTGTGACATTGCCACATGACTCACATATTCCACAACTGGACAATAGAGGTGATTCACAAGTTACCTTTGCACATGCTACCATAGTAGTGTGATTGCCATGGTGATTACCAACACATAGGGCCAATGGGGAACAACATACTGAAGGTGAGTATGTGTGGGTGTACTGCTTCTGATTTCATAGTGCTGGCATTTATGACTGCACACATGGGCAAATGCTAGGTAAGTCATATGCAATGTGTCACAGGCAACGTACATGCGAACAGGACAGACAGTGACGTTCTGTCAAGTGAGACATTGACATACGTATAGTAAGCTATGCAGATGTCACTAGGAATCCACAGAAGCTCTGTAAATCCGCATTGCAGATGGAATCAGTGTTCCAGGGAACCTCAAGCAAACATGTATGCAAACAAAGCTACAGTAAGCAGGGCTGGAACTAGTCCATTGTACAACAAAGAAGGGGTACCACTTCCAGTAGGTAACAGTGCAAATATGCTGGCACTATAAACATGTACCCAGGAATGCACAGCTCAGATGTCCATGGTAGAACTGAAATTATTTAAAATATAATTTAATTTAAATTAAATTGGTACTGCACACATATCAACATGTGCAAACATCCACATTGCATAGTCGTTGTGGGCAACATGTCCATCATTGCGTATCACTACTTGCATTACCTTCTCCCCTGTGCTACCTATGTATGTGGCTATCTGTTGACATCCTTACCACCAGTATGCAAAAATGTGCAGCTGTCACACTATGGTACTTACTATGGGTGTAGATAACAATTCAGGACAGTCATACAGTTACTGCATCAGGCATGCTGGGATATACACACAATCATATCAGCACACTGTACTGTTATCAACATGATACTATTAATACACTTCTATGTAGTCACCCTGTGCATCAGCAACATGTTAACCTGTTCCTGCACTGATGTTAGAGATTGCAGGAGGTGGCACAGTTTCATCATATGCACAGGGTGTGAACTAGGTATGCCTCAGTCTGCCACTAATACCACCAATTGACATGTATGTGTATGTGTGTTGGTGAGGGACAGCAGCTCAGGGTGGGGCACTGTTGATGCAGTGTGTGCATGTATGTGGTAGCCCTAGGTGTTAACATTTCGCATGTGTGTATGCATGCACACAGTTCCACCTCATGGCTGCCATATACTGGAGTTTGTGACAGCCACAGACTGCACCTGCCAGGGCATACAGATCAGAGTCTGTGGCCATGAACATGGTACCAGTGCCTGGCAGGAGTGCTACGGACCGTATCCGGTACTAAGCCAGACTGGGTACTGTCATCAGAAGCGGGTGTTCATTGACTGGACACAGGTCCCTGTTGGGACTGTCCAGAGCCATGTGCACGTGGTCTCCTGGGGCGGTCTGATGACAGCACAGACCCAGCATTGCTGGGGCTGCTGCTGGCACTATGGGGGTGTCCGCGGGCCTGTTGTTGTCCATGCCGACTGACAGCTGCTGCTGGCATATGGCCAAATCGATGCCGCAACCGTCCACCATTGCCCTGGCTCATGGACATGTAGTTGTGGAACTGCTGTAATATGTCCCCACAACATCTGTCAATGACCAGTGAAATTACGGATAGCATCCGTAATGTCACGCATACTGTCAGTCATGGATGTGCGACATGCTCTCAGCTCCCTCAGACCCTGTCTGGTGTACCTTTCCATACGTGACTGTGCTTGCATGACAGCCCGAAACATAGCTGAGGTTGACTGACCTCTTTGGGCACGTCTGCCAGAGGCAGTATGCCCACGGATGCTCCCACGAAAACCCATGGGCAACTGTCTGTGTGGTACCATCTCAGGACCCTGCCCATGGCAGCTGTGTGGTGAAGCATGTGCCACAGATACCACATTACCCTGGTCAATGCCCACTGTATCCTGTCCATCACCTAGGGACATTGGTGACATAGGATGTAGTGGCAGGATGACTGTGCGCAATGATGGGGTTGACAGATGTGTACTGTCAATTGGCTGACCAATGACGGACCCTGACACACCTTCCTGTGCCATTACACAGATATCATCATTATCAGTACCTGTGGCACCAGATTCAGGTTCCCTGCTGCAGGACACCAGAGCAGCACCAGAACCTGTGGGAGGAAGACAGGAAACACAGTTTACAATGTCTACACTATGTTACCAGTGATGCACACATGTACACATGCACACGTGGACACATGCACACATGCACACATGCACACGTTAACACGTGCACACGTGCACATGTGCACACATGCACACGTGCACACATGCACACGTGGACATATGCACACATGCACACGTGGACACACGCACACATGCACACATGCACACCCGCAGGATACACACAGAGCACTACTGAGTTACACTATTATTACTAGCACTATCAAGACTATTATAGGTATTGTTAATACACACTCACCAGCATGGATGGGCTGCCTTGCTGTAACACTGGAGGGATCTGCAGAAATGAGGAGATTAATGTCAGTGGGCACAACTGTGCCATTGATACTGCGTATGATACAGTTCAGTAGTACAACAGTTGCCTTTAACATATCAGCTGCTGATATTGGCAATATCACACCTGCACAATTACATACTATGTTGACAGCTACATACCAAGGACACACCTTACACATGCATAAACTAACAGTGTACAGAACAGACAAGTGTACATATGGCATATTACCTGCACGCTCCATGTCATGTTGCTGTGTGGCTCCAGCCTCCATCATAATGCAGGTGTGTTGCTGTTGATGTTCCTGGGCTGGAGCCACAACATTTAGGAGTAGCCCCTCCAGTCTGGTGAGGGGGGGGGATGTGTGGCCACCCCACCTCCTGTGGCGACCTGTTGCCTGTAGATATCCTACGCACGCTGACGGACATTTCTGATTAAATCACTGCAGTGATGTCGTACCTGCTCATATGTCCTATTATGCGTGCCAATGTCATTTACCCTACGGACAAGGTCTTGCCACAGTGCAGCCCTCTCCTGCTGATTCTGGCTGGTGTGGGAAAACAGTATGTCATAATCCCGCACCAGGCTCTGGTGTATCTCTTCATCTTCTGCAGCAGAGTAGCCAGGATTTCGCTGATGCGCCATGTCCCTGAAAGAGAACACAAACAGGATATCAGCAAACTATGACAGCAAAATATGGCACACATACTATACATGATACTCAACTGTAGTGATATACTACTACTCCCATATGTAGCACATGTGTGTCTCTTGGTGGATACACATGTACATGGCCAGATATCAGTGCTCAGCCGACACCTGTGCAACAATACCTGCCACATTCCATACAACATAGCACCAAGCCCCATCAGTCAGCACACTGAGACAGGTCCAATGCACCACCTCACTCTGGGTGTTCATAACAAGGTACTGTATGTGGAATGTCATCCACTAGTGTGATCTGGACACAAACTAATCGGCCTGGATATACATATCCCACCACCACCACCAGCACAGTAGACTACTTTGAAATATATGTGAATAGACAGATTTTCACTTGTTGGGACTGAGATAGTATCCATGCAGCCCACTGGGCCAGTGGAAGCCACAACCCACAATGCTGACCCCTTTGCAAATGCTTCCCACAGACATCCCCAAGAATGCATGGAACATGCACACACGATTCTAACCCAGACCCTATGCACAAAGGTTAAGCATCCTGTCTGGTGGACCCCAGCCAAAGACAATTTGTATAATGATAGAAGGAGGCTACTGCAAGACAGAGCAGAATCACATAAAGGGAAGGCATCTGTGGTCAGCGCTAGTAAAAAGCTAAGTTCTCTCATAACAACATCCAAGGCCACCTCTGAGAGAAAAATGGCCAAGGACACTAAAGTTAACCACAAGGCCTTCTTCAGTTTTGTTAGACACATGGACCAAAAGCCTCAGATATGCTCAGAGTTAGTACACAACTACATAAACTTCACTGAACCCACAGATATTGGCAACATTCTGGCAGACAGGTTCAGTGCAAATATCCCCCCTCCCTCTCCCCCAAAAGAAGAAATACTTATCACAGCTGAATGTAACCTCCCTGTCATCTCAGATGTCCAGGTGAGGGCCGCCCTCAGCAAAGCAGAACACACAGCATCAATGGGACCTGATGGTATCCCTGGATGTGTGCTACATGAACTCCAAGAGGAGCTACAACCGCATATACAAATGATATTTAACCTTAGCCTTACTACGGGATATGTACCTGAACACTGGAGTACAGCAACAGTGGTACCACTCCACAAAGGAGGCACCTCTACAGACCCTGGGAACTACCGCCCCATAAGCTTGACCAGCCTGGTCTGCAAAGCTATGGAAAGATTCATTATGGAACTCATATACAGCGACATTGGGGACCTACAGACACTTAATCCCACCCAGTTTGGCTTTGTGAAGGGCTGATCCTGCCTTTTGAACATGGTTGAATTTTTCAAAACAGTCACTACAGCCATTAATGAGGGCAAAGCAGTCCATACAGCCTACCTGGACTTGCCTAAGGCCTTCAACACAATACCCCACTCAGGCATCATAGACAAGCTCATCAGCTTAAATGTTAATACATATGTCACATGATGGGTTTTAAACTGGTTAAACAACAGAATCCATAAAGTCAAAATTGCGGGAGCCATATCAGACTCACAGCCAGTCACAAGTGGTATCCCACAGGGCTCTGTCCTAGGACCCCTCTTGTTTGGCATTTACTTCTCAGATGTGAAAGCAAACATGGGCAGGTTGTGGATGACAAAGTTCCCAGATGACTGCAATCTAGGTGCCATAGTTGATACACCAGCTGACACACACATCCTACAGACAGGCCTCACTGAAATGGACAACTGGTGCCAGAATCATGGCCTAAAACTGAATGGCATGAAATGTATAGTCATCCCCTTTGGGTAAAACAACGTACACACATCTTATCACATAGACATACATATAGATACAGACCAGTAACACATATGGAGGGTTCACAGTAAGTAGACTATTAAATTGTTACTTTACATTACCTGTGTTTGTCACAGCTGATTGCGTTACCATTTGTATAGGTTCCTGCTGCTGCTAGCCCAGTTTGATACTGTCACTGATGACAGCTTCAACTTAGTTTTTCTTACGTGTAGTTTTTGTTTGTGTTTTTCTTTTCTTTTCTTATTTCTTTCTCTCTCTCTCTCTCTGCCTCCAGATGGTGCAATGAAAGTATTGCATGTGTGGACTGGGAGTACAGGATGCTTTTGTAGGTATCTGCATATGTCCATGTGATGGCCTCTGCACCAATTGTTAGCCAGCATTTGCTGATTGCATGCAGCCAGTGTGTACTTATTGCAGTTCTCACTGTGATTTCAGGACAGTGCTATGTGAGATAGGCATTGCCCTTTCAGATTGTAAGGGCGGGGACCATGCTGGTATGCTGTGGACACTGTTCTGTGAGTGTAAAGGTTAGTATCTCTCTCATAATTCAGGCTGTGTTGTAGATTAACATTTCTCCATTCATCTCTCCTGTTTCCTGTACTGAGTGTGTATGTAAACTGACACCTACAACTACTACTACTACTGTTAATATGGGTGTGTGTGCTTTCCTGTGGGACTTGTGGTGTGTGGCTTGCAAGGTGCTACACTGACATTATTACCTACTAGCTACCAACTAGCATGGCTGTTTCTGTTCACACACTACTATTATAGAAATCCACTAGATTTGACAGTAAATATACATGACATGCTTTGTGTATTACACATCCTATATTCCCTTTACATTCATTCCTACTATTACATGATATATTTATTGTAGCACAATGTTCTTATATAACAGTCATGGCTTAGTGGTAAATCATGCAGATTACTGTTTCCAAGGTCCTGGGTTTGGGACTGACAGTGGGATTTTATTTTGCTTTTGAACAGACTACAGGACCTGTCATTCAGAGTGACTAAGGCACTTTTAAGCAGTTGTAACTGGGTTAGCGCTGGTTTGCGCGGAGCTCCCGCATGCGCACTGGCGTTCAGCTCTGTGCACACCCGCTTACAACCGGTTAAAAGTGCTTACTCATGCGCACACCCGCGCTATTTTATTTGAAAGAAATGAAAATGGGGAGACAGGAAAGTGGTGAAAAAGGGGTCACAAAGAGGGTAAGACAGTAGGGAAACAAGCTTGGGTTTTGCAGGACGGATGTAGGTAAGGCCCATAGCTGCCCATTTCTTCAACAGCAACAGCTGTGCATATGTTTGTAATTTGGTGTGACATTTGGAACCTTCCACCCCTGAGAGAGGTGTAAGGACAACAATAATACTTGTTGTACAGCCAATTGTAATTGACAGTTTCCATGTCCAGCAGACATGTGTGCGAAATGGGCAGCTATGTATGGGGCATAATTTTTGTGTGGGTACAGAGTGCCCTTTTTTTTTTTTTTTTTTTTTTTTTTTGGGGGGGAGGTAGGTTGGGTAGGTCAACAGACAAGACAAACAAGACACATACAGGGGTGGTGTATGACACATGTGGGGGGGTTATACAATTGACGGGGATGGATGTTTGGATATCCAGAGCCCATGAGCCCACAGATGGCAACAGTGGAACTGATATCTCCACCCATGGGCAGTTGCCACTGTACCTTCACTGCCCAGGATGGGACTGTGCTGGGGGCTGTGTAGGCCGGGCAACAGGCATGCCCTTTAGTTGTGCCACCTGTGCCTCAAGCTGGTGTAGGGGCCCAAGAACAGCTTCCTGGATCTCCCTACGCACCACAGTCCGGAAGCTATGGAGGGTGAGTGGTGGTTCTCCTCTGGCCACACTTGCAGAGGGGGGATGAGCCCCATCCCCTGCAGTGCTTCCACCCGCAGGTGGCACAGGGCCACTGGAGGAGGGTCCAGACTGGGCACTACTGCCAGGTGCACTTGCCAGCTGAGGTGGGAGAGGTGGGTCAGCTGGAACCCGCCTTCCCTGTCGTCCTATGTTTTGCATTATGTCATGACAGTTTGGGTTAGTAACATACAATACCATTCGCAATTAGTTGTAACAGCATGCATTAGTATTCCCATTAACCAAACACCCAAATATTCACACCATTGAACAGCGAGCATAACACATGAATAATTTGAACAGCAATACACAGTCCAACAACATGCAGGGTCAATTGATGGCAACAGGCCATCAGGTTTGGATGTATGAACAGGGCAGATGCATCAACGTACATACAAATATGTATGACCCAACAGGACAAATGTCCAGGGGTGTTAATTGTGATTGCACACACCAATTTCACGTGGAATGGATTATATGTGGTTATAGGGTAGGGTGAAGAAAATATAATTATCACCTTCAAATACCAATACATATGCTGTACATTTCTAATAGCTGCATATATATATATATATATATATATATATATATATATATAGATATATATATATATATACACACACACACTACAGGTCTACCTACAGTTACCTATGTGATAACTACTTCAAGTTGGTGATAGGAATGTTACTGCTACATCAATATACATTTTCAGTTTTATTCATGCACGTTCATATCTGGCTCTGTTCAGCTACATCATCCTGCTACATTTGCTTTATATAGCTATAGACAACTGTGGATGTTTGGTATTTAAGACAATCATACTATCTGCATATTGCAGACTGAGAGCAACATATCCAGATTTTGGGATACACATTCCAGCTGCAGGAACATTTTGAACACATTTCGCAGTTTGGTTCTGCTTGTCACATTCATTTCATTCTGTACTGACTGCAGTATACTTTATTCAGGAGTTATTACTACTTTATTGGTGGATTCATAACTCTTTCTCACACTCTCTCACTTGTTTTGTGTTTACAATTCAGGATGGTACTTACTTCTAAGCTTTATTGACATGTTTTACCTGTAGTTATTACAATCCTTTCCAACAGTCTCACTTCTGTCATGTTTCAGTATTTCAACAGGGATATATTTCACACATGTGTTTTGCTCATCTTCTGCAGCTGTACTTTTCAGCCTGCTGCAGGTTGTGTACTATTATATTACAGGTGGGGTATCTTTATTTCAGACTTTATTTCAGAGATTTTCATTTTTCTGTTTGGATTACAGACTGCAACACACTTTTGTAATCAAGCAATACTTGCAAACACTCTTACACTGTTACCTGCACATTTTATAATTTAGTGACTACACTGCACTCTTTTGCTAACTGTCATACTTTTATATTTATTTACAGTTACAGGGAGAGGATTACTGACCTGCCTGGTGGAGCAACTGCACCAGCCTATCGCCATAGGCTCTGCGGTTCGCAGAACGGACACCTGCAGCTGTAATATAAATAAAGTAATATTGGAATACACATCTCCATAATATCAGCTAGGTTAATTTCTTACATGCATAATTAGATGTAACTTACTCAGTAGTGGAGCGTTGGGCATTTGCCGGGCCTCCTGGATCCAAAGGTTCAGTTGGTCCTGCTTACGTCTTTTCAGGTCTGCATGGTGGTGATGGACCTGCTCACCAATCCTTGGAATCCCTGTGGCACTGGTGAGATCATGAGCGAACCCGTCCCACGCCTCAGCCCTATATGCTCCCCACACGACATGGCCCTGCATGAGTTGGGCCTCATGATTGTGGACAAGGAGCCAGACCATATATCTGGACTCCTCAATGCCCCACCTCTGTGCTCGGAAGCAACTACCCTCACCTATGCCTGACATTCTGGCTGCAAGTTAGTTCTACAATCGGTTATGCTGTGTATTCCCGCCTATGGGGCTTATATATGCCGTTTTTCCCGCACTTATCTGTGATTGGCCATTTTGGAATTGTATCAGCTTCACAAAACCTGCTTTGTCATGCTCCTCTTTCTATTCATTCCTATATATTTGCTATTACTGCATTTCTCAGTACAGCTGTCATGGCTTAGTGGTTCAGCATCTTGACTATGGTGCATGGTATCCTGAGTTTGAACCTGGCCACTGCTTTTTATATTTTATGACTGCCTAGACAGGCTAGGAGGTGTGTCTGTGTAAAGGCAGTTTTGTTACAGCTTGCTCAACGTTGCCCGTCAGTTAGCTTGTTGGCGCTGTGCGCAGCTCCGCGCAAACAGGTTACACTGGTTTACGCTTCATTTGGCTGTCAGCACTCATATTACGCTCAGCTCAGCTAGGGGCACACAGTTTCAGCGTGTTAAACCAAGGCTCACCTACGGGCACTCATTTTGCACCTGTTGAATCACTGCTCACCTACGAGCACTCATTTTGCACCTGTTATACCACTGCTCACCTACGGGCAGATGCCCTCACCTTGTTAAACTGTAGCTCAGCTATAGGCACATCTGGCATTTGTTATTATTTTGTTATCTCACATTTCTTCAAAATAAATGGCCTATTTCATTACATTTTACATAAAATATAATTTTATATGTGTACATATATGTCATGGACTTGTTTCGTGCTTATTTCACTAAAAATAAAAATTGATGTTGTGGGGGCTCGAACCATGACTGCCTGCTCTTCAGCCGATGTCTCTACCACTATGCTATTGCTGTTTGGCTTACTTTGCATAGTTAGTTCTTATATGCTTTTCCACTGACTGCTAACTGTGGCTAAGCTACGGGCACATCCGCGCAAACGAGCGCACTCACGGGCAAACATCTTTACAATTTAAAAAAAAAAAATAACATGTTCATTTATATGATTTTATGTTCATAGTCTGTGGGGGCATGTGTTGTATTGTGTTTATTCACATTTCCATGTACTCTGTCGTGGGAGTTTACTTTAGGCACTTTTACTCTTCTGGGGGCATGTGCACTTGCAGGGCTTGGCCTACGGGCATGCCCCCTACTGTCTTCCACGGACCGTGTAAGCCTTAGGTGTGATTCAGCATGCCCTCATGCATATGCATGACATGCTGACATCACACCGTTTAACTGCAGCCTCCATGTGAGCCTTGTAACTCTTACACGGAGGCTTCGTGAATCCTGCCCATTGCCATATAATGAAGTTTATTTGATAGTTGTCGCTCTGCCTCTTCCTCATAATCCACCCAATTCTGAACCACCACTGCCCCACCCTTGTCCGCCGGCAAAATAACAATATCATGATTATTAATAAGATGTTCAACACATGACCTTTCTTGTTGATTAAGATTATCCTTAATAATATTATGCTTACTTAGATTCAAATGTAAATCTTTGGGAACCTCATTTTGAAAAGACTGTACAATGGGTGATAATGGTGGCTTGAACTGTGAAGGTCTAAATCGAAAAACTCTGAGGCCAGCTTGATCTACTTTATCCCCTTCTGAATTCTGAAAATCAATCTTAAATTAAGGGTACAGAAAAAGTTGACAACATCTTGCACAAAATGATGCTCTGGAACACAAAAACCTGGCACAAAACCCAAACCTTTATTTAAAACCTGAAGTTGTTGTTCATTGAATGTAACAGAAGATATTTTGTGTATATTATTCACTTCAACATTCAAATTTTGGTCATATTCTGAAGAATCACCCCAAGATCCATGTTGTCTTTTGTGCCCCCCCCGTCTCTGGGATCTGTGCCTAAAGGGAACCCTCCCATCAAACTATGCCCTAAATTGTTCCGCTTGGGAACTGGTGAATCTCTGGTGTGGCCATCCTCCCAATCCGTGTTTGATGATGATTCATCCCCGGATTCTGTGGACTCCCTACTTCTTTTCTTTGAGTATAGACCTGGGTCAAGAAGCCCTTAACTTTCTAGGGGTTTGGACAGGTGTAACAAATTTAACCCTGGGACGCGCCTCAAAAGGTTTACCTCTATCATATCCTCCCACATCACGAGTAAACTTTTTTTATTTTTCTTTCCTTAAACCCAGATTCCAATTCCAACAAATCCTTACCAAGTTTTTCAATACAAATGTTATAGCATGAGAGTGATGAAAAAGCCTCAAATCCTTTACTTAAACTCAAAACCTGATTAGTTTGTTCCTCCACCTTCCTGTCATAATGGTTAGTCAATATATTTACAAAATTCATAGAGGCCTGTTGCTGTGCCTCAGACCACTGGGCCAAAAGAAGCTCATCTGGTTCAGCAACCATAGGTTGCAACCTTATTCTTAACCCCCTAGGGGCAATTTTACTCTGTTGATATGCCCAAAACAACTTAAGGTGCCAAATATTTTTCCTTTGCGTGATAAGATTTTTGGTCAACTTCATAAAAGCTGATCTAAAATCATGAGTGGTGTCCTGAACACCAAAACCATTGTTAACATTACCTGACCCCAGGCCAAAAATCTCCAAATCCCCAGAGACAGATGAAAGACCTTTGATAATGGTTGCCAAATCCATCACCGACCAAAAAAAAAAAAACACAATATTAACTAATAAAAACCTAAAATGTCAGAATAAATCCATTGTCCACATTAGTCAAATGAGGATAATGTTTCCAAAACTGTCTTATACAACTGATACCACAAATAATCCAAAACCAATATATTACTTTGGTTCTCTTACCAGATATGAGACATCAAAAAATGGCCACCATGGGCACAATAATAGCCAATAAACTGCACCCCAAAACAGGCTGCCTGGTTGCTCAGTGTCTATAGTGATATAAAAAATAAATCCATCAGATAAAATTATTGATGTTTCCAGTACTTACTGACACTTTAATAGGTCAAGTTACACAACTTGTTCCTACTACATTACCCAAAAGGCCAAAAGATAAACCCCAAATGCTAACCGGAACAGTGGATACACCAAATGAATATATGCAATTTGGTCGGTGGTGTAATGACAAGCAAATTCAATAAATAACTAAATCATACAATTATAAGTGTAAATCTGAAGTCCAACACTCCACTCAGAAATCAACAGATACCTAATGTTTATCCATAACACCAGGGAAATAAGACAAAAGATTGTTTTATCCTCCCCATTGAATCCAGGACTCACTGATGTAAAAAAACAACTTGAATTTTGATAAGCCCAATATTTCCATATACAGGGAAATTTAAAGTCATAAAACCTATTCTTACCCAATATATAAATAAATATGGAAAAAACTCCCTTATTTATCCAAGAAAGGATACTAATATGTTGTTCCTAGCAATACACATAAAACAATGAGAGCATTTAGTCAGGCAAAATCATGAGATACATGTACGCTAAATACTAGTTATGTGAGGGTGAACATGAATTCTGAAACAAACAGCTTATTACCAACATTAACATGTTCTTATTCCATATAAATCAGCATTAATGTTCGACACATACATCAAAAAATCAGCCCATGTCTCATCCCCAACATACACTTTAAATTCACAACAACCAATCCCCAAGATGTAACGTAATACAGACCATGTACCTAATGGGAGTGGTTAAGAATTTAAAACACTCCAAAATGGTACATATAACAAGAAGTAATCAAATATTAATGCAATACTGAGTCCATAAGTCAAACTATTGAAACTCGTGAGCACCAGTATTCATCTATCAAACATGACCACAGAGTAAGCCCTAGAAATAATAACACAAGAAGTGCATCCTGCAACGTATGCACCAAAAATTTGTAACAATAAAAAAAGTCACGCCACAGTCTGAATGAAACCTCGACTTGAAACGCACAGTCCCGGTCCAAATGAGATCAAAGGCACATAAGCAATAAGATGTTATGTCCAAAACCGTTAGCTTGTAGAAAGAGTCCTTTGGCCTTTAAAATAAAGCTCAACAAAAGCCATTGACCTAAAGTGTAGGATACCTTGACTCGAGTTAAGCAAAACAGTTCCACTATTCAATTCGCCACAAAAAACTTTTATAATGTCCCAAACTAAATAATCTGTTTTTATGTCCAAATATAATAATTCTGAACGTATTAGTTGGAATAATTCTCATACAAAATAATGTAAATGCAGTACCTGCTGAGCTGCTCACAAAGAAAAGTAAGAAAAGCTTAGCTTCAATGGGAAAAAGACTACAACATAAGGACTTGAGTTACAACGAAAAATGAAACTTTCCCAATCGTATCATTTCCATTCTTCCTGTGCCAAACAGAAGTAAATCCAAACAAAAATGCTGCAAACATGCACAGAGCTCCCAACAGAGGATGGCCACGGCAGAGACGCCACCAACAGGAAATGGAAAGTACCAACAACACACTAATACCTGCTCGAGTGGCTGGTGCATGGCTGTACCGCATCAATGAGACAACAAATGAAAAGTCAGCACTCCAATCCTCCAGTGTAGCCTTCTGGCCAAAAAGTTTATTATTCCAGAAAGGCTAAATAAAGAAGTAACCCAGTGGGGAAATACCGGTTTCGGCAAAAGCCTTCTTCAGTAACCACACCACAAAAAATAGTATGAAAACTGTTAACACACATACATTTATACTCAATGTAGCAGTGCCCTCTAGTGGATAAAATTATATTACATAACTAAATAACAAAAATGAATATATGACAAAATGACTATATATCACAAAATAACTGTATGGGCAAGAATCCAATAAAGAATGTATAAATGATGATCCATTTCAAAGTAATTCAAAATTGGTCATTCAACTCAGGTGAAAATAGAGCTCCCAATTTAACAATCCACATTTATTCTTTGAGTGCCTTCTGTGTGAAGTCTGCATGTCCTCCCCGCGGTTGGGTGGGTGTTTGAAAGACATGCGTAAATGGGCGTGCCTTTGTTGAAGGTTGAACATCGAGCTGGCATCTCGGCGTTCATGAAAATCTACTGCCAATCATTAGCGGACCAGAGTTCTGCTGTGGCGACCCCTAACCGGGAAAAGCCGAAAGACAACAACAACAGTTAGTAACTCATGTAATGCATGAACCTCATTACTGTTAAACCTGATACAGTTAATGACCATGAAGCTAAAAATCCCTGTGGGATGTTTAAGTGTATGTTTATATAAAGAACTCAAAACATTTTTATTTCTGATACCACTTAAATGTTCACCGACCCTTAATTTAAAGGGTCGGCAAGTCTGTCCCACATAAATTGCCCGACAATGGGCTAAATAAATAACCCAACTGGTACTGCAATTGGCAAAAAAAAGAAACATTATAAACATGTGGAGAGTTGTGAGAAGTGAAACTGTCTGACTTGAGCACCCTTAGACAGTATAAGCAATGCCCACATGGATGACAACCCACCGGAAGCTGCCCAGTTACTGTTATTTGAGCAGGGGGATTAGAAGGATAATTGTGCACCCTTTTGTAATGACTAAATAGTGATCCCAATAACCACCACTTATGAAAAGAATAGGAACACCGATCCTTGATGTAATTATTCAATGTGTTATCTGACTGTAATAAATACCAATGTCTTTAAATGATATTCATGAAGCTCCTGGTGTTTCTGCCATATGTAGTGACCAATCTAAGCTCCTGAGATTGGTATGTAGACTTAGAATGATATGATAGCAACTCTATCCTATCTTGTTGATTTGCAAACCGACTGGCCCTAGTGATGTCACCTGCTTGATATCCCCTGCTCTTGAATCTGTCTGTTAACTCCTGTTGGTGGTAGGCATACGTGGAGGAGTCAGAGCAAATTCTCCTGATACGAAGAAATTGTGATTTGGTTCAAGGCCACAGAGAGCACTGCTATGCAAGGCTACAATGCCTTCCACATGTTCAGACCCCAAAACATATACCTTTAAAACCATCCCTAAAGAAAAGGTGGGAAGGTGGGTCAAGTATAGAAAGTGACTGGTTGTTTTTAAAATTGTTTAGTATTTAAAAACTCTCACGGTTATGTGAAGTTTGTCTGATGAAGGTTTTTTAACCTGAAAGCACTTACGTTTTATAATAAAATATTAGAGCCAGTTTGGACTCTGTTTTGTTTGTTTTTTGATCTGATAATGCCACAATATGGACAAAAAATGATTGACTTCAACAATTGGCTTAGCTTCTGGTGTCAATCCAGGGGGATCCAGTATCTGTCAACCTGGGAAGAAATGGTGGGCAGACCATGCTGCTTTGCTAGAGATGGTCTACACCTGCCTCCTTTAGGATTTTGGATACTGGCAAAGGCACTTGCATCCCCCATAGTGCCTTTTTTAGGCAATGTCAAAACAGCAAAATTTCCGATGTAAAAAAAATCCACTCAAGACAAATTCAAGTTCTAGGCCACAGAGAGCACTTCAGCCATGCAAGGCTACAATGCCTTCCACATGTTCGGACCCCAAAAAAAGTATGAAAGAACCAAACTTGGAGGTGTATCCATCTTCATTAAAGCCAAATACACCTCAGGACTGGCTAAACAGTAAGACTCTCTTGAGCTACTCCAGCTCCAACTAATATAGGTAAAACATCCTCCACCATGAAACAAAAGAAGCACACTGCCTACCTGGACTTACTAGAGTCACTCACTATGCATCCAAACACTTTGGTCATGGGAGATTTCAACTATCCTTCCATTGATTGGCAAAATACATGACCACAAACATGCTCGCCCTTTGATTACTGGACTTTGGCAATACAAATGCCCTGGAAAAGCTAATCTCCCTCCAAGGGGCTCAAATGTCCTAGACTTAGTTCTCCCTGACATGGATATGTCACTGCAGTACCCCTGTGTGTTGCCCTCCCTAGTAAAAAAAGTTAGACCATACATCTGTCTCATTCGAAGTAATTATCAGACCTGACATCTCCACAGGAGCAAAAAAAAAATGAGAAGTTTCTCCAAAGTGACTACAGCCTAATAGGTGATGGTATAAAAAGTTTCAAACCCCCTGCTAACACAGCCAACAATGACTCCTATATAGAAGAGTACACAAATGCCCTGTATAACCACCTAAACAACTGTATAGACCCTGCTGTACATGAACAGATCAAAACCAGGTCCTCCAGAAAAAAACAAGCCACCCTGGTGGACCTCAAGTATAAATTGGTTATATAACAAAAGGAAGAAACTGATATCTTAGAACAAAAAGGAACTTACTCAGCAGAAGAATACCCTCCACAGCTTGAACAAGCAAATCAAATATCTTGTAAAGTGCTCTAAAGCTAGTTATGAAGCTAAGTTAGCATCCCTAGCTAAGGATAATCAAAAGGCATTCTTTAGCTATGCCTGAAATTTAAAAAGAAACACCCAACTATGTGCCGAACTTATACCGGATGGTACCTCTCATACTGAACCTGAGGAATCTACCAACCTGCTAGCTGATTGATTTGCCACAAACTTCACCCCCCCCCCTGTACCCACCAGCCATATCCCAAAGCATATGTGACACCAGTGCTCTACCTAATATCTCCAAAGACCAGGTCACATCCACACTCTCCAAGGCCAAAAACATGTCCTCTATGGGACTAGATAACATCCCAGGCTGCTTACTAAACAATCAAAAACAAGACCTAGCAGAGCACTTGGCACTCTCTTTAACCTCAGCCAGAGCACTAGCTTTGTTCCAGCAGAGTGAAGATGACCAACAGTAATTCCCTTGTACAAAGGGGCTCCATCAGCCAACCTTAGGAACTGTAGACCCATAAGCCTAACCAGCCTTATCTGCAAGGTCATGGAAAGAATCATCATGGACCTTATCAACAAGGACACAGTTGACCTTCAAACTCTAGACCCAGTTTAACCTTATTAAGTGTAGATCATGCTTATTGAACCTGGTGGACTTCTTTAAGAATGTCACCAAAGCCCTGAATGAAGGCAAAACAGTACATACGGTCTATCTTGACTTGGCCAAACCTTTTGACACAATCCCCCCACTGAGATATCATTAAAAATCTCTCCCAGCTGGGGATTAACCTATACATCACCAGATGGGTAGTCAACTAGTTCATCGAACAAATGCATACTGTCAAAGTTGGGGATTCCATTTCTGCCAGTAAACCAGTTACCAGTGGCATACCACAAGGATCTCTGCTGGGCCCTCTACTGTTTGGAATCTATTTCTTGGAAGTCGAGGTGAAAGTAGATGGCCTGTGGCTTACCAATATCATTGATGATTGCAAACTGGGTGCAATCATTGAGTTCCCAAAAGATGTTAACATATTGCAAAAGGGGCTAACAAAGACAAATGATTAGTGCCAAAGTCACAGACTAAAACTAAACACAGAAAAGTGCACTATTATCCCTTCCAGCAGTGTGGAATTTCCTTCAAATTACAATACAGCACCCCCAAGCTCAAGTGGTGTAAAATTAGGGAACACAGGTTGAAAGCAATCTAAACTTTGATCACCATGTGTCCTCATTGGTAAGGAAAGCCCTCTAATGAATTTCATAAGTAGGGACATTGCATCCAAGACTAGGGATGTTATAACTCCTCTGCACTCGACACTCATCAGACCACTAAAAGAGTACAATGCTCCTTTTGCATGTACCTCACCAGACAACTGCAGCAGCTGGTTTCTCACCAAGAAAATTCAGGGCCTCCAAAACATGACCTACATGGAAAGACTGAAAGACCTGCCACTGTACTCTGTATCCTACAGGCTGCTGAGAGGCAACTTGTGCCTGGCCTTCAGAGCGGTCTCTGACCCCACTCTAAAGGAAATGCTGCACATCCGCAAATCAAATGAGACAACAGTCACTCACTCCAGGGATCTAAACCTAGCCTGTGACATTAATAAAACACTGGAGAGATAGATGTATCTCCCAGAGATTGCCATTCCTCTGTAATAAACTCCCAATTCACATGAAGCAGAGCTCCTCAATGACTCTATTCAAACACAACCTAGACAATTGGATGGGAAACCATAAATTCACCCTGGGGGTAGCACCTATGTCCCTTGTGGATAGGGGCAGTCGGTGCTGATCATAGACTTGCTCTGCAAATAATGACCGCCTAATCAAGGTCAGTTAGGGAGCACAGGTATAACATGTCCATGCTTGCAAAGGCCTTAGGGCCATTAGCCTAGTAAACTCTTATGAACCTATGAATCTATAGACAGATATGTGGCTGAGACAGATTTGGAACCAAGGTCCATAAGGATAGCTGGTGGTGAAATGCAGAAGTTCAGGAAGCCACTAAAATAAAGAAGGAGTGCAGGAAAAAGTGGAAGGAAGAAAAGTTGGACCAGGCTAGGAAGGAATACTGGTTCTCTAACAAAGAGGCGAAGAGAGGAGTTGCAATAGCAAATAACAAGGCATCAAAGACACTCTCCAGCTTCTGGAAAGTGACCAGTAAATGGCTCAAGGAAACTCTATCAGGTTGCAAAGCAAAAACAGAAAGATAAAGAAGATAGTCAGACACACTTTAAAAGGGTTTCCAGCAACAACCTGCTTAGTAGCCCACAGGACATCAAAGGCAGATGGAAGGAGTACTTCCATTAACATCTGAATGAAGGAACCCCGTCAGAAGCTACATTACCCCTGACACAGCCTATGATGAAAGAAGAGGAAGAGCCCACCGCAGAAGAAGAAAAAATAGCACTGAGGAAAATTAAGTCAAGGACATTAGCAGGCTGAGATGAGGTCACAGCAGATATGATAAAGATGTTGGGTGAGTTAGGGAAGAAATGGCTCCTGAGGGTGGTCATAGCATTTAGGAAAGAAAGGCATATCCTAAATGACTGGAGAATAAATATACTAGTGCCAGTGTGCAAGAACGAAGGAAACATTCACAACTGTGGGCAGTACAGAAGTATCAAACTCCTGTCACACTGCATGAAAGTCATAGAGAGGGTGATTTATAAATGAATATGAAAAGTAATAGAAAAGATGTCAGATGAGCAGTTCAGAATTAGATCAGGATGCAGAACAACTTACGCAATGTTTTCAGTGAGGCAGATGGTTGGGAAGAAACTAAGAATGAGGAATGAGTCCAATTAGGCATTCCTAGATGCTCAGAAAGCATATGACAATGTCCCAAAAAAGATGATTTGGGCAGTCTTGCAATGGTTTGAGGTCTCAGAAACACTAGTAGAATTGGTGCAGGCTATGGACCAAGATTCAATGACTCAAGAATGAACAGTGTTTGGATTCACAGAGGTGTTCCAGTGGGAGTGGGTGTACATCAGGGTTCAGCTCTATTCATTCTGGTGATGGACTACACCGCCAAACAGGTCAGAGGGAACAGGTCAACAAAACTGATGTATGCAAATGATGTGCCATTACAGGCAGACTCTGACCAAGAACTTCAGCAAAGGCTAGAGGAAAAAAAATTAAAACTGAAGGCACATGGGTTGAAACTGAGCACAGATAAGACAGTTGTAATGGCAGCAAATGGGGGAAGTCAGAAACATCTGAGAATTGTGATAGTGGGAAAGCAGTGGGACAGGTTAATAGCTTTGAGTACCTGGGAGGGGTGGTTGAGGTGAAGGGAAGTCTGAATGAGGAGGTCAATACTTGAATCAGAGGGGCTTCACCGAACCAGTGCAGAGTGTCAGGGGTAGTGTATGACAGAAGAATTCCAAAGAAGCTAAAAAGCAAGGTGTACAAAACAGTGGTGAGACCAGTGCTACTCTATGGTACAGAAATATCTGCAGTAAAGACAGAGCAATTGAGGAAACTATAGTTCATGGAAATTAAGTGCCTGAGATGGGTGGTAGGATACACACTGTGGGACAGCCAAAGAAATGAGAACATCAGAACAGAAGCCAAAGCAACTCCAATTGCTGACAATGTTAAAGAAATCAGATTATGGTGGTTCAGTCACATCCACAGAATAACAGAAGACAATTTGATGAGGAAGAAGGCAAGTGGAAACAATGGCATCCAGAAAAGAGATGGGTGGATTATATGAGAGAAGACCTGTGACAGTCATGCATGAGTCAAAAACACAAAATCCACATCAGCCCAAAAACCAAGTAAGGAAACGGATCCAGATTGATTAATCACACTGAGATAAAAATCCACAAGTTAAGTGTTTTCGTCTTCTTCTGGACTTCTTCACAACTCAAATAATAATTAATTCCAAAGCTCCTAATATAGTCCACATTGTCGTAGTTAGGCAATTAAAATAGTAAAATACTTAATAACAATTGAACAATTTAGCAAAATAGTAGCGTAAACTCAGCATTGTTTAAAGGAAACTCTAAGCAGTCCACTGAATTCATGTTTACATTCAAAAAATACTAAAAAGAAGTGTTATATAGGATCTATATTAGAAGACCGAAGACGCATTCTTTTGAATGTGTCTTGGTCAAACTTAAAAGGCTGAAAATGCAAAATATTGAAGCGGCTGTTAAGCGGATTCTTTCCCTGGGAAATAATTTGTTTGGCCGCATTGGTACTTTGCCGCTTTCGGCACTGTAGTGCTGTCTCAGAGCTGGTATATTTAATTAGGGGGTGTGTTGGAGCGCAGCCCCCAACTCGGGAGGTGTGGTGGGTGAAGCCGCCCACTTAATGTAATGGTTGAAATTGTTTTTTTTTTTTTTTTTTTTTTGTTGGAACAGTGATTTTTTTTCCCTTGGAAAAAAATCGCTGTTCTGACACTTCAACGTTGTAAGCTTTCACTTACATAGGGTTGACTAATCACCGTTCACTTTTTTAAGCATTCAGTGATCTAATATAGACCCATTATATACACTTGAAATGTAAATTGAACATATAAAACCAAAAAAAAAAAATTGAAAAAGTTTTTTTTAATCACCGTTTGCTTTTTTAAGCACTCGGTGATCTAATATAGACCCGTTATAGGTTCATAGGTTCATAGGTAGGTAGGTACTAGGCTATCAGCCCTGGGGCCTATACAAGTCCAGCCAAAAAGGTACCCTGACTTTTGCCACCCAAGAAAATTATCTTCCTGTGCCACTGTCGAGCAGAGCTACAGAAGTGATCCCTGGGGTGAATTTCCTATTTCCCATCCAATCATCAAGATTTTTCTTGAAGAGTGCTAATGAGGAGCTTTGTTTGATATAGGTTCATAGGTAGGTGCTAGGCTTATATATACTTGAAATGTAAATTGAACATATTATAAAACCAAAAAAAAAACGAAAAAGTGTTTTTTTTTTAAATATTTGAAAAAGATATATGCATGTATCTTTCTAAACATATGTTTTACCCTGTCAGAAAACATCAGGCAAAAAACATCAAAAAAAAAGTTTAATCTATCAAGTTATAACTGAGAGAGACTAGTTTGTACAGTAGATTCAGAGTTTGGCTGCTCTCATTCTTAACACAGGGTGAATAGAAACATGGTAGTTCAATCCTGGCTTTTGGGTGGCATCCAACCTGAGTTGCCAAAGGAGTTCTTTATATTCCAATTTGTTTTCCCATGCCTCTCCTCTGGCGTCCTGTGGGACTATCTCTAATATCCCAAAAACAAATCTCTGAAACCCTACTCAGGCGCTAGCGTGTCTGTACAAAGCATTGTTTGTGTTAGCTTTCCTTATGTCATATAAATACTCATAAATTTTCCTTGCTAACTTCCTTTCTGTCTTTCCTATATAAAAAGAAAGACAGTAGTTGCATAGAGCCATGTAAACCAAACCCGCTGAATTACAATCACCCTTTTTAAAATAAATTTTGGTTCCACAGGTGTTACCCAAGGTAATCTCCTTGTACTCCACAATAAACCTGCAATAATTACAACTGCCGCATTTCATGGTATCTAGTTTGGTTCCTTGTGTACCTCTCTCTAACCTACCCTTGATGTTAGGATGAACCTTGTAAATAAAAGACGGTTTGTTGCCCAGGTGCATGTAAAGTTCCTAATCAGTTTTAAGTACCGCACAATTATGATTAATAATCTGATGTTACATCCAGTTGTATTTAAGGAACCTACTATCTTAAAAGACACAAAAAAAATTTGGAAGATCTCTATAGGGGGACAGTTGATTTAGATCCTGAAAAAGAGATACATTTAGTTATGTTAGATATAAGCTCTTTGTTCACAGTAATCCCCTATGATTGGGGGATAGGAAATGTTAGAGAACTGTTATTAAAGGGTAAGCACTATTCTAATAATAGGATAAATCTTATATGTGGCTTGACTGAGATCATATTAGAGAACAATGTTTTTATGTTAGGTAGAGATTATTACCTACAGAAGGTTGGCGTGGCTATGGGCAAAGCCAGTGCCAATAGCTACAACAACCTTGGGTTAGCTAAATGGGAGACTGATGTAGTGTTAGCAAATAATTCATCCATGTTGTGGGAAGGAAATGAAGAAGAGTTATTGTTATTTTTTTTTTATTTTTTCGCACACCACTACCTCCTTTCTGAAATTTTCACATGGTTATTCCACATGACAGATTTGTTTTTTGGATGTTAGAGTCCAGAGATCTGAGTTAAGTATCTTTAGGATGGGCCTCTATAGAAAATATGTGAGGAAGAATACATTATTGCATAGAAAGAGTATGCACCCTTGCCATATCCCTAGGAATGTCCACACCAGGCAGTTCCTAAGGGTGATGTGGCTACATAATGATGATGAGGGATTAGTTCATGCATTTAGTAAACTCAAAGAAGATTTTTTGGGTAGGGGTTATAGAAAAAGAGAGATTGATGAATGTATAGCATCTGTTCTTAGGGAGAGAGATAAGAGAGGTAGACCATTTTTTTCTGAAGTCTTGACCACAATACAGACTTCTCAGGTGCCTGTGAATAGACAAAGAGTTAGGTTTCCCTCAACTTTCTCTAGTGGTGTGAACATATTCTGTGACATCATCAAGATAAATCGGAACATTCTTTATGCTAATGATGAGCTTAGAGATACACAACTAATAAACCTAGTTTTTCTTTTAAAAATATGTCTATCAAGAGACAATTGTGCTATAAGAAAATGAATTGCCACCTGTAGCCTCTCAGTGTTTAGGACCTTTCCTTGCAGGCATGTAGTGCCTGTAAATTCATTTTTACTGGATCTTACTTATCACACCCTGTACATAATTGCCATGTTGACTTCCCCTTTTATGCTGAATGTAGCACTAGAAATATAGTTTGCTATACTTTCTGTATTCTCTGTGGTGTTTAGTACGTGGGTAAAACTAACCACTCACTTAGGGAGCGTGTACTTGGAGGGGCAACAGGAATAATAAGAATAGCAGTGCTCTGGCTAAGCATGTTGAGTACAATGATGAGCAACATCAGTTTACATTTTTTGTTCTAGACATAGAAGAGGATTTGCGGGGGGTATATAAGGAATAGAATGGAGGCAAGTGAGCAAAACTGGATTTTGTTTTTTAAAGCTGGCACCTTCCCTGGTGTTGATGATATGGTCTCTCTTAAGTCATTTCTGCATCAGAGACCACTGAAGCATTGGTTTTAATGTATGTTTTAAATATTTTTGATCTGGCACTTTAAGTGTATTGTGTCAATCAAGCTTTGTTAGTTAGGGAATGTTTTTACTGGTTAGTTTTTTGTATAAAAAGTTTTGAATTTTGTCATAGTGTTGTCTGATGAAGCGGTGTTTAACCATGAAAGCGTTCACCTACCATTAAACAATTTTTGTTTTACTTTGAGTTTGCCTTCTGCCTTGTAGGAATTCTGCTTTGCTGTTTTGTTTAACAGTTTACATGACACCCCAATCCTATGGAGAAAATGGGAAAAAAAGGGGGTTTGATGGTGATGTGTTTATATATGTAAATGTTATGTACTTCATTTGAAATACAGACAACTGGTGAGTCAGAGGCACGGTGTAATCATAGTCATTTAGCAATAAAACTTTTATAAGATTATAAGTCAATCAATGCTGTCACTAACTTTTTGGTAACTCTATTCTCCAGATGCATGCTTTTTAAGTTTTCATCAAACTGTCAGGAGTGTGAAACACTAATTTTTCTTTCAGCAAGACCAGTCATTCACACTTGCAAGCTCTTAGCAAAAAACGCTTCTCAGTGCTCATTCTTGTGCTGCTTAATTGTGTGCATGGCATAGTATAGGTCCTCATACTACGTTTACCTGCCTAACACTTAATGCGGATTGTGTAATGCATGAATACTAATGAGGTCACTCTTTGTTTGCATATTCACAGTGCTCACATGGGTGAATCTGCATTACATAGGCTAATCATTTTGATAAGACACATGTATTGTTAAAGGGGAGATGGTTTGAATCCAGAGACTTTGCTGTTTCACTGCTGGAAATTGCAATTGGTTGTATACTTTAATACAGACTCTATAAAGGCTTGCAATGCTCATTTACAAAGGAATTTATGTTTACAGTTCTGGTGGCTTACACTTTATAAAAGCATTGTTTGCTATCTGCTTTTTGTTCATTAGTGTTGTCATAGCACATATAGCACTTATTTTAAGAAAACTCAAGAAAAATGGGGGGGGGCTTATCTGCCTTTATATAAAAATGTATATGATAAATCTAAACAGTTGGTTTAAAACAGTTGATATGACTATTAGGAATGGCAGATGTACATTTATCTTCCAAGAAATGTGTTACAGATGGAATCTATGCCTGACATCAACTCAAAGGAAGATCACAATGTTAAACACATTTAATTTCTTTC
>NC_056730.1:830004084-830121584 GCF_019279795.1 Protopterus annectens | reverse complement strand
TACTGAACATGCACACTTTATACATTCCTGCATAGCTCACTATGTCAG
The DNA here is from genome assembly GCF_019279795.1 of Protopterus annectens. Classification (NCBI taxonomy): domain Eukaryota; kingdom Metazoa; phylum Chordata; order Ceratodontiformes; family Protopteridae; genus Protopterus; species Protopterus annectens. The sequence goes on along the minus strand of NC_056730.1, from coordinate 830,121,536 downwards.
ATTGCTTACTTTGCATGTAATTTAGCTACTTATGCTGTCATTAGCATATTGTACCACTTACAATTCTTTTGATGATGTGCATATAATGCAAAACTGGTTAATGAATACCAAACAGTGCATGCACACGATAGCAGCACTAAGTGCTAACATTCATAAATCCAGGTCATGATCTTATAAAAATGTCTTTTTTTTTAAAAATGTCTTTCTGTATTTAAGGTGTGTCAACCTTCTCTGATATTTAAAAAAATGTGTTTGCTTTTTTGTTATAGCATTTGATAAAATCATTTGTATATATAAGTTTATATTTGAATTAAAGTTTTATTATTTTAATAGAAGTGCTCTGATTTCTGGGTTGGACCAGGTTTGTTTTGCTTTTTGAAGCTGAAACCTATCTTAGCACTCAGTAGGTGTAAGACAGAGAAACTAATCCCAAACAAGATGCAGGTCTATCACGGCAAACATACACACACACACACACACACACACACACACACACACACACACACACACACAAACACACGCACACACGCACACACGCACGCACACACACACAGTCACTCAGGCATGTCATGAACATATATGGGAATTTTGAGATTCATCAGTTTACCTACTGCATGTCTGCCGAAAATGGAAGGAAACAAGACCACCCACTATAAATTGCAACAAACTCAAGAAGGATTTTTAACATAAGGTAAACCAAATTGAAAATAAACTGATACCCTAAATGGTCTATGGCAGGAATGCTAACAGCTGTACCATTAGATACATGAGTTGTTGTTTTTTTTTAATTTAATTATCTAAATGAGTTAATACATATGGGGAATATATAATTCTACAAAGAAGAAATGAGAAGTAATTTAAAATAAACAATATAGAAAATGTGCAGAATAAAAATGGCTAACCTAGAAAAAATAATTTAAAAATATGTTACATTGTGAGTGCATTATCTATTGGCAATATAAAAGAGGTGATGAAGGCAGTGATGGCTAGGATGAGAAAACAAAAACAAAGTCAAATAAAGAATGAGATCAAATTTAAACAAATGTATATTGTAGTTAAGCAGTGATTGGTAGGAGCAAATAGAGAAGAAATTGCATTAATATTTTGGGTAAAGAAGGAACTGTTTTAAATGCATACCTTTTACATTACATAACAGTAGCTTAAATTGTGTGTGCCACTCAGTCATGTATAGGTCAGTGGACAGAAACAGGAAGTTAATAGGAGCAGAAGCAAGCTAAGCAAACTGAACAAATAGCCTGATAGAGGAGGAATTATCTGTGTCTGCAGAATGGTGATGCACACGGACTGGGCAAGTTACTGAAGTTCTAAGTCCATGTATTTGTGGGTTACACTGTAATACCCAGAGTGTTAGCATCAGTGTATTGAGGATAATTTCTGGGTCACAGATGCTCATCTAAAAGATGAGAAATGTGACTGAAGAGCATACCATTCACAATGGCCATCAGGAAGAGTACAAGTCGGCTGGTGACAATGGGAGGGTAGCTGGCTAGTTTTAACAGAAAGGCAACATTTTTAAAAGCAATTGTAATGCAAGTATTCTCGAACACTGTTACATACAGAAGCCTATTAGTACCTTGTTTTAGAAGGAAAGAATGAAATATTTGGCAAGAATGGGCAAATATTAATATTAATGGGCAATATCAATTTTTGTAGAAAGGTATTATTAATACTGATAATAATAGGCATTCACAAAACAAAGCTCAGACAATAATTAATAGTTTTTATACTAACAGTCAGTGAATAAGAACTCGAAGGTTCATGCCAAGCGAATAATCTCCAAAGCACTGAAAAGATGCCACATTTACTGATGCAGCCTTTCACAATGCAAACGCTAGTGGCTGATGAAGACAAGGAATAGTATTTTCTCTTTCTGTTGAGTAAGGTACGGAGAATATTCACAGAGCACAAAAATACCTCTCTTTTTGCTGGCCTTAAAATAATCATGGTTAGGAAATATGTCTGTACTTGAAGGAAGGGAGAAGGCAGAGAAAAATATCAGGAAAATAATTAGCAATGCAAAAACAACAAAAATACTACTATAAAACATGGTAGATGAAGTATGTGTGTATATTAAGGAGAGGAAATAAGCAAAAAGACATTTGAGGCTCACAGTCACCAAAGTAGTACATAAAATTAGAAGGTGTATTTAAATGTTACTGTGTGGAGAATCAAATAAGTAGTTGTTGAGTGGCTGAATGACATATTTGGAACTTCTCATATAAATGTAGCACTCACTGCTGTGTATAATTTTTACCAACTCAAAATTTAGTTTCACATAATTTTTTGTGTGATCCTGACATCACATTTCAGAACTCAATGGTTAAATCCATCCACCAATTACACTTCTCATCATATGAAGACTGTCCTGCAATTCTCTTTCCAGAAGAAACATGCTGATAAACTTCATTACATTCATACTACAAATTAAAGAATCTATATGCTGGTGTGGTGCACTGATGAAGGAATGAAAGATGCTTACAATAATCACAGTACAGATTATGTAAGTGCTTATAGGTTTATGGCCTAACAGTGATCTAGAAAACTTTACATTTAGGATGAATGGAAAGAAAGGCAACAAAAGCACATAAGAAATGGAAAGATATTTTTAGTGCAGTTGTAGAGATACAGTATTGCACAACACCAAGGCACCAAGATCTAAGCGTATGAAGTATCACTGTCTAAGAGTTTGTCATGATAATATTTACTCAGTTCTGTTTGCGTTGTTTTTTGAATCAGTAAGCACTTGTGTGTCTAAATGCATGCAGGAAATGAGGATACAATTAGTTAGATTTATACTTTTCTGATTTGCCGATCAGTTTCATTATGAATCCTTCTTGATCTGTAAGAAGCTGAAGTTAAATCTACTTCACTTTTTAACTGTCATGCTCCCAATGACAATGCCATTAGTATCTGACTAAACTGATTATTGCAGTTAGAAGCGATATTCAGTACTTGCTGAATATATAATACCATCTTTGAACTTGAAATTAGAAGCAAAATACCTGCATCTTTCCATGTTTCTATATGCTATAGTTTGCATATTGCATAAGGGAAACGTGTGAAAACACTTCTGCGAAGACCCTGGCCAGCAGTCTTTCGATGCTTTCTTCATGTTCACAGTATGTCTGTGAAGTCTGGATCTCATTAACACATTTTCTCTTCTTTTAGTATTCAAATTATCAGGTTGTATATACCTTATTGTTAGCCTGTACATGGTCTGGGATTTAGAGAAGACATCTCTCTTGAGTTCAATTAGTTTGTGCAGCTATTTAAGGTTATTACTCAATTAAAGGTTATGGAATAAGACAGCCCCCTCGAAAGAAAAAAACAAATGTCTCTAAATGTGCTTTGACTGCTATCCATAATGTTAAAGAAAATACTACAGAAACACAACGGATTTCACTGATAATTAACTCTAATTTAGTATAGTGAAAGAAATGCTTTTAGGATGCACCATTCATTATAACTATGCTTTTTGCTGCAGAAGTTATTTTTTGTTAATAGACAAAGAAGGATATTGCAGTCAATACCACTATGATCTATTTACAAATGATGTTTAAAAGATGGTTGATAAAACATAATACAATTTAATCATTTTTTTACTATGGCATCTTTCTTAATGTGACTGCTCAAAAATAGCTACACAGTGTACATATTAGTGCCATTGGTTCTGTGAAGTAACTGAATACTGCAGAACTTGAGTTTGTCATAGTATGTGCAAATAAGAGTAGCTGTCTAAAAGCATTTTCTCTGAAAGTGCATGTGAATATGTGTATAAATATCTGCATAGCTATAAATCTGTTTATTTACACACATACACACACACACACACACACACACACACACACACACACACACACACACACACACACACATAGGAGAGATGCCGAGTTCATCTTTATTATAATCTTTTTAGCATATCCAAAGTAAATTGTAGTAAGCAAACTATAAATGATTCAATTAAAGCACTATTAAAACATGTATAGAATTATAGAAGTATAGAAGTGATTCTATAGCATTTACATGCTAACAATGAAAACTAGTTTTAAGGTCTCCACAAAGTGAAGTAATAAATGGAGTATGCTTGCAAGCAGTATGAAATATTAGTTTAAAGAAATGAACATATGTATAAAGTAACCACTAGAGCTCAAACATAAAACTACATAAAGAATATTTAAAAAATTAAAATATACCCAGATCACTTTTCAAAAACATTACATAAGAGTATGGCTGACATACCATAGATCAGCATACCAAAGCCCTCCAACATTTATAGAAAATGGTACACAGTGTGGTATATCTCTATTCATAGTCTTACCCCATTGTGTTATTCATACATAATTACCCAATTGTGCAGGAATGGTAGCCTGTGTATGGAATACGGATGCAAATGACTCCCAGGGGATTATTCAAGGCCATCTGTAAATAGGCTGGTCCAAACAGAATAAATAATAGGTCTCTAACATCATATATGCAAATGGTGTTGTGACTGTTAGCCTAGCAATACCCCTTCCCTGTTGACATCTGCTCAGCATACCGAAGTAAGCAGCATATCTCATAACAAAGCTCCCACCCTGTCATTGACATTGCTGATCTGCTTCCAGTGGGAGCTCTAAAAATACCAGATGCTTTCATGACCAAAATATTGCAATGATTGTAGTTCCACAGGCATTTCTAATGAATTAAACCATTTTGCGCAACAGTTTTAAGCATGATAGTGGAGAACAACAGAACTGCGAACAACAACATAGCAGCTACTTAGCTACATCTTGTATCTTACAAAGCTATTGTTTCTGCCTGTGCTGCGTACTGCTATCATGATCTATAGTGCTCTCCCTCCCTCCCATCGGGTATACAACTATACACCATACAAACCTGTGTGAGATTCTGAAAATTGCATGTTTCTGAACTGTATTCACCATTGATCACCATTGCAGTGATCTACATCTATGAAATATGGCAATAGTGGTATGCTAAACATACTGCAGAGATTACTTGAAATGTATAAAACTAAAAGCAGAGCACACCACCGAAAATACAAACTGGGAGAGACACTGTGTGACAGTCTAAGACAAGTGCCAGTCGAGTTAAGATGAAATAATTTAATTGAGCTCTTTCATTTCAAGTATGAAACTTCTTCAGAATAGCAGACCAACATACAAACTCAATTTAAATACACAACCTCATTAATCCTGTACATCCTGAAAATGAAGGAAAGAAACAAAAGAAACAGAGTTAGAAACTTGAATAAAAACACTTGTCTCGTATAATAGCTTAAATTTGATGGTTCATTTTCTGGCCTAAAGCTCACAGCTATGCCATATTTTGAAAATGCATTAATAGATACCACTGAATCTGGAGTAAAATGAGGCTTTCTTAGATAGAAGGTCATTACTGAATTTTGATGGTAGTGTGAATAAATCTCTCTGGAGAACTTATAAGAAACATGAGAAAACCTTTTATAGATTTTGGAGACATAGTATTTGAATGAACTCTCATAGCAGGTTATAGTAATTTCTGTTTTGCATGAGAAACTGACTTGTGCATAGCTGCGACCAATCCAAAGGTTGAAGGAACTGAACTTATCTGTACTTTTTATAGGGTTATAAAAATGGCAGCTAGTAATGGACTGAAGTGTTTTCAACACAATTTGCATTTAATCTTTCAATATTTTAGATTGTGCTTGCAGTAAAGACATTTTATTTAACAGAACAATGTTGTATGGGTTCAATGTGTATAGGGAACTAGAAAAATGAATTGTAAATTACATTATCATTCACAGAAAAGACTCAGTCTTCCACATTGGTGGAGAATTTGGACATTTTGGCACATTACAGGAATGCCTTTTTCATTTTTTTTCCAAAACTGAAGAAGTCCGCACAGTCTTTGAACAGACTGCAAACTGTTTAACATCCAAATTTTTTTCATTCAGTTTCAGCTTAAAGTACTTTGTTCATATTTTAAGCAATACCAGTAAGCAGAAATAATAACATCAATAAACCATTGTACATTTATATGGCACCAATATTATGTAGTCAGTTCTGAGGCCAAGTAAAATAAAATGGGGGCACATATACTGAGCCTATTAAGCAGTTTAATAAAAAGTACAATAAATCATAAACAATAGCAAGGCACCATAGCGGCCCCAACCTTATAAATGCCACTGACAGTGATATGGGGCAGTCAGTGGTTCCTAGATCCTTAGGAAAATGAAGTATGTCATAGAATGTCTGCATACTCATCTTTCTTTTTTCTGCAGTCTGTGGGAACTGCATAACTCCCCCAAATGCTGCAGTATGATGTCTAGGCATTAATATGGTATGCATGAAGTATATGAATGTGAGATGCCCATGGTGCCACCTGATGGCTGGCCACAGTCCCCATAGCAAGGACTATTAATACTGCACATACCTTAGTTTCCTCAGGGATTAGTATCCCACATACCCAATGGGATTCCATGGGATGATTATATATCTGCCAGCTCCCATATGATGTCTCTGTAAACACATTAAGATTTGATTATGTCCTTATTGTGTAAGTCATTGTGGGCTAGGCCTAGTCAGATTTATATGCAATGCAGAGGGTGACAACATATAACATCATGGATACTGGCTATGTGAACAGCCTCTAACATAAGGTGTCAAGCTAATACAGATACTACTCTTAGCATCATAACATAGTCTGTCTCTCTGTTCATCAAGAAATGATGGTGTACAATGCCATGTTGTTTATTCTAATATGCATTCACAGTTGTTCTTACCTGCATAAAATTATATGGTCTTTTCCATTTGATGCTCATGGCACTACTTATCAGGGCGGTGCCCTCACAATATCTATGTCTCTACATAAGCCCCACCCTGTGTCTCTGTAATGAAGGTGTTATTTAGTGTAACATAATGTACTAATTGTTTTTGAATCCTGACTGTGTTATTTAATCTTGACAGGTAGATATTTCAGGTTGCTTTACTATAAGTGAATAATACAGTATCATCAGCACAGCAAAGTTTATAATTATTTCACGAGTTCTAACAGCCTGATTTTCTTCATGCAATCCAGCATCTCTGATGATTTGTTCTGAACAAAAATTAAAGATATATGAGAAAAGCATGCAGCTCGCTTATAGATATTTAAAAAATCTAAACCATTCAGATCATCCTTGTTCTTCTTCAACTGCCCCTTCCTGATTGATGTAAAAATCACACATGAAAATGATTAAGTGTTCTGATACAACCATGCTTCTCGATGTAGGCCAGAGGTTTTCATGACTTACATAGTCAAAGGCTTTTCTACAAACAATGAAACATAGACATTCTTTTCACATTATTGTTTAATAAATGATCCATCTCAGATCCATGATGATGTTTCTTTCTCTTCATGGCTTCCTGAATCCTGCTTATAATCTTACAAATTGTTTCCATCTTATTTGAAGTAGACAAATGATCTTTACGGTTGGCAAAATCAATATTTTTTTTATTTAATTTTATTTACCGAGGTAGAGCACTGACCAGATTTGACAATTTGTAGGCTCAACCTAGGATAAATACATAATAACAACAGTAGAGTAAGAATAAAAGTATAAATTATACAGTATAGTGACATAAGATAACAAATATATCAAAAGTATAGAAATATTTATAAGAAGTTTTAAAAAAACGTAGATCAGGCATATACAAAGCATAATACAGGTGCTATAGGTGAGGTAAATGTTACCCATCTAAAATAACACAGATAATATATACAAGTATGCAGGGAAATATTAGCAGTGAAGTAGAATGAATTTGTAGAATACCAAGAGCTGCAACAGAAGAGCTAATAACTGGAAAAGTGGCTGTAAGATATGTAGTAAGGAATGGATAAGGCAGATGGGGAAGAAGTACATATACATTTATATTCTACAAAAATAAGAAAATCAAGCAGCAAGGCTTTCTGGGATGAATGAAATAGTTCAACCATGGGAGTTAGGTGACATGGCCTGCACTCTGATATGTGTACTTATTTGCTCAGTTATATATTATTTCAACCAAGATCTGAACTGTTTTCAGTCTCTGATTTCAGTAAGGTAATATGGCAATGATGGCTATGGGTTAGGGCCAAGCAAAGAGAAGATGTGGTCCATGGAATGAAGTAAGTGGCTGGAGTTATAAGAGTAGGACCACTAGTGGATTGGCATCTTAGGTTGCAGTGTAGGTTGGATGTAGTTAGTCTCATAGCTGGGTAGGGGGGGTGTCTTGGTGTAGGATTTTGAAAAAAAAAGGAACCAAGAAGGAAGTTGCCTCTGCCTCCAGTGGATTGCCAAGCTGATTTTTTCAAAGTGTCACAGGGATATTCAAGTCAATGGGACTTGTTGATAAAATGGCATATTTTTTTAGAAAGAGATTTGAAGGAAGAAGTGCTTTTTATAAGGCAGTGGTGGGTAGGGATAGGCCACACTGTAGTTGTGAAAGCAGGACGACTTTGTCCAATGCTGTACCCGGAGGTTGTGAGAGGAAATAAGATATGTTATGGGTTCAGAATAGGAGCTAGTCGGCTTTGGATCTGCCTTTCTGAATGTGATCTTGGGAGATGAGGGACTGGTCAAGCCAAATGCCAATCTATCTAAATAATGTGATTATTTGATTAGGTTGTGGTTTAAGTCTTTGATGTGAAGAGGGCTAGTGGCTTTAGTGAGACTTTTTTCTTTATGTCAAACATCATGGAATTATTTATTTATTTATTTATTTTAGGGTTGAGGAGTAGTTTTTTAGAAGAAAGCCAAATGTTTAGTTGTAGTAGGTCAGCCTGATGTGGATTTTGGGTGATGTAATTAGAAGGGTTGGATCTATAGCTAACCAGGTAGATCAGCATGCAGTTTATTTATAAAAATGATAAATAGCATCGGTGCACTAACTGATCCCTGAGGAACCCGTGAAAGAGAAAAGTCTGTATCTAATAAGGTAGGCCCAATTTTAACTGTGAAAAGCTTGATTTGTCAGGAAATCTTTGAAACATTAGGCAGATTTAGAGCTTACACTGATATATTGTAAGGGGGTTAATAGGATGGAGTGGTCAACTAGGTCAAAGCCCCTTGTAAGGTCAATGAATACTGCTCAAGTGAGTTTATATTTTTGCATGTTATTGAGGATGTCATCAGTTAATGTCCAAAGAGCAGTACTTCTACCTGCCCAAAAGCCATCCTGCTTCTCAAAAAGTAAGAGGGAGTTGTCAAGGAAAGCAGGGAGTTGATTGCAAATTATTTTTTCAATGATTTTTACCAAGGGTAGGAAGTAATGAGATGAAACAGAATTGGAAGGCTGTGGAAGGTTTGTGATCTTTTTGGTACAGGTCAGACAAACACTGATTTCTAGATACAGAGGACATTGTACTGGTTGTGAGGGTAAGGCTGTAGATATTTTTTAGTGGGATCACTATGAAAGCTCTACAGTGGTAGAAGCTAAGAGCAGAGGATATCAGAACCAAATGGAATGTCTAAAGGAATGTCTTCTAGTAGAGGTGTGAGATGTTTGCTTGTGATTTGGGGGAAGTTTAAGGGATAGAGATATTCTGGAAAATGTGGGTGAATTTTTTATGGAAGAGGCATGAAGTAATGTGGCAGTTAACATTTTAAGAGTGCAAGGTTTGAATAGGGTGGTAAAGTTGGTTTGTTTCCTTAAGAAAGGAAACTAACATTATTAATAGCATTTGTATCCTGTTTGTTTGCATTAGATAAGTTATATTTGAATTATGCATTTAAATAAGCTTCAGAAGTGTTGTTATTATTATATGATGAAGTTCAATGTATGTTCTATGGAGCAAAAACATTTATTTATTAAAAATGTTTTACCAGATTATAACCACAGCTTGGTACCATACTTTTTCTTTTGGAATACATGTTCACAGTCATATTTTGAACACAGACTATGCTAAAATGTTAGCAGTAGCTAAACAGTGAGTATATATATATATATATATAAAATAAATATATACAGACATGCGCACGCACACTACACACACACACACACACACACACACACACACACACACACACACACACACACACACACACACACACCTAGAGCAAGTGGTTGTCATTGGAGAACCAGACTGATTGGAACCAACAGTGTTGCAGGGCCAGTAAAGAAGCCAGTGGAGGAGCCACCATGCAAGGCAGATGATGATACAATATGCTGTGGCACTGGTAAAAAATTGGAGCCTGGTCCACAGCTATGGGCCAGAATAGACACAAAAAACATTAAAACTGATGCATGCAATGACACATTTATGCTACATCCAGGCTGTGCTGTACACTGTGCTGCCTGGACATGTTATATTTCAGCCCTTACCTAGCCATGTAACATAGGACTGAGGGCAGGCCCCAAATTATATCATTTACACAAGTTAGGGTGCGGCACAGTGACATGTATTGGCTGTGGGCACTAGGATGGATAGAGGAACTAAGGAGGTGGGAGAGAGTGGCATGGCCACGTGAATGTGGGAGCTGTGTATACTGTGAAGGAGAGGTTGATGCTTCCTGAGTGAGGTAGGTGTCCAGATGTTATGAGAACCTACTTAATATGGGATCTAGGGGTCATACTTCCTGCAGATTTTTGTTGCACTGTGCATATGTGACTCTGACAGGTGTTGTGGGACCTCAGTTTAAAATGATACAGATTGGGAACACCCATGGCCATAGATGTATTTCCTTCTTAGGCATGGCAAAGGCAGCAATACCCACTGTCAAGAATGTGGGTGAACTGCAGGACCATGACCTCCTGGATATGCCATGTGCATGACCACTATGTAGACTACATCTATGTGGATTGCGACCCCATGTCACACCAGTGTGTAACACTGCTTATAAGTGACAATCTGCTTCCCAGTGATGCAATGTCAGTAGGCATAAGTGTAAGTTGCACTCTTTCATGCTTACATTCAATATTTGCCTGTAGGGAGATATACCAGTTTTCAAATTCCATGTGTTCATGGCAGTGGAGTCCAACATGTTCCTGATAAACAGTGCATGCTGTGAAGAGACCCGGGATAGCATAACCAGTTCAACAGTTACATCCTGGTCTTCACTAGTATCAGGGTGCTTTTAGTCTTCCCAGGCAGGGATACCAGGATATCCTCTGTGTCAGGGAAGGTGGTCTGAAATGGATGACCCCCACCTGTCTCCATCATCTCCCAAGCAGGGTCATATCAATGGCAATAAGATAGACTGATTGTGCGAAAGTGTTGTAGCTACTGACCTAATTAACATCCACACACAGCTAATGCTATACACATTCCTGGAAGGCCTGGTCAGTGTTTGTTTGTTTTGAGAATCTGTCATCCATGCTCATACAGGGGTTGCAGTAATGCACCAGTCTCTGCCTGCAATACGTTTTGAGGAGCTTCCTGTGCTTTGATACCATATATGCACTTGCAGATTTGGATATACATTTATTGTACATGAGAAGGCACAAATATGCACCTACTTATTTGCCATAAGTGAGAAGATACAAATATGCGCAGCATTCACTGTACTACTTAGCCAAATATCTCATCTATACACCATTTAACATTGTTTAAGATGGTATACCACTGCCAGCTTTACCCCTTAATACTGTATAAATGGACTTCTTCATCCAGTAGTTGTTGGCCTTGTAATTCCCCAGTTGCAGAAGCAGAACACATGATTATGGACTGTTCTCTACTATAACACATGTAGTACTCCATTTTTGAAACATGTTAATGAGCCACCAGGACTGATATTCCCAAGTATGACTGTCCATCATTTTGGCTTTTAGGAATCACACAACCTAATTGTTCTATGTCATAAACTCATCTGAAATGGTTAATAATAGTATAGTTAGCTTTCCCAAACTTATTTATTTAAAAAAGGAAACATATTCCCTTTTGACAGCATACACTATTTCTTCAGTTTGTGAATATGTATAAAGTGTGGTACCTGCCAAATACTGAAGGACAAATATGGACTTCATTGTTGGTGGTTTTCTTAGACATGTTTGTAAATAACAGTAAGGTATATTCCTTATTAATGTTAGTTTGCTGAACATGATCTGACCTCGTAAGAACTTGCCCTTTCAATAAAAGTGGATGAATGGGTTAGGCATAGTAGGGTCAGCATTACTTTACTCAGTTGACTGTTATACTATTCTATGATAATCTACACTACAAATCGAATGCGACCTGTGCCATTTAGCTATCCTAAAAGAAAATGTGCATAAGGTTTTGTAGCTATTTACATTTCAGGCTTTAGAATCCTAACTAGACTTAATCCTTTAATAATGCAATTGTGATAGTCTGTTGTGTAAGTTGACACTTGTTAAGGTTGCAAATCAATAATTATGGATCAAAGTGTTTGCGTTTTTTTTCTTCTCTTAATTACTTCATTTTAATGTTTTCTAGTATATTGTGTGTTAACTTTTAATTTGATAAAGACTTTATAAAAAAAGTATTCAGTGTACCGCTCATGCACGCATGTAGCAGCAGCGGAGGCAGCAGCGGCTTGAATAAATGTTGTACCTTACACACTCCTGTATCAGGGCAATTCTGTATGGCATTTCAGTAGGGCAGTATGGGGACGAGCTGAGTTGTCACATGCACCCTGTCATCTACATGCATCAATCCCATGCCCCCAAAAAGTACAGCCAACATGTGCCCCATACACCAATCCACAGATTGTATCAGTCATCAGATGTGTCACCATCACACCTTCATCTACCATGTGTCATATCTGAACCACTGATACAAGGGGTGTGTATTCCAATACATACCTGTCCTTCTGAACCACCTATAAAGGTATATAGTTCACTTCACACTGTACCTTAGTCATACATCTGGTGGGCTACTGATGCTTAAAGTCATGCTCTGTCTATTCTCATTCATAACTTCAGCTGTGTCTGTGCTTCTCCATGTCAATAAGGTGTTGTGGAGCACCATCCGCAGAAATGCAGAAATTATATACCTATCCAGTCAGCCTCACAAACTGCCACTGACTTGAGTTCTCATACAGCAACAGGTGTCCGATACTCCTTTACTCTGGAGACCAAAGCAAGCCATTTCTGCAGAGAGCCATCACAATGTACCTTGTTCTCCCCATCTGCCTCTCATCAGGTTGCAGTAGAACAACACACTACCTACCTGCAGTAATGAATCCTACACATATCTTGTCACCTACACCACCTGCACTGGCCTATGCACCCATATTATAGCAAATAAAGAATGCTTATGCAGGCTGTAGAACAATGTAATCCCTTCATTTAGCTCTCCATTCACTAAACTGGAAAAACTTATCACAATCTGCACTGTTATAGTGTCATCTGTTTATATTATGCCATTTCAGGACTCCTTGTTCAGTGATTATAAGACATACATAAGACAATTTAGGTTAAATGTCTCTTAATCCCACATTTACCACAATGAATACCAGCACTTGAGTGTGCTATGGCACTTGTGACCTCTATGGGGTCATGGGTTTTTTGCAATTCTGTCTGCAGAAAATAGGGGCACTGTAACACTGCAATGTCATTAATGGCAGTGCATTAGCAATGTACTATATATTTAGTTGACATGGATAGCCTTGATGTCTTGTACTTTGCCCATGTCAGTTTGTATCATGCTGTTCTGATATCCACTGAGAAACATCAATGCTTATGAGAACAAATTTGTTAACATTTTTATCCTGTCAAATGGCCATGACTTCTTGTGGTGCTGACTTTGGTAGGGCTCTCAAGTGGTACCAGAGGGAGACAAAATGTATTTGTCCAGCTCATTTATCAGTACCACCATGATTACCTACTGTGGAACTTCTATGATGGCTCCCAGTACAATGTGGGTGTCTGGCAGTGCCTTGGCACAGCAGTATGCGATGTCACTTGTGTCATCTGGTATTGTGAAAAGCATCATCATCATCATTACAGCACCCTGAAGAGTCGCCACTCTAACTTTATCTGTCAGTGGGAAGAAGAGGTTAGCAGTGGGCATTAGGGTTATTCAGTAAGTGTGAACAACTGGTAATTGTTTATACATAAGCACACATCATTATAGAGCTTTGCACAGTATTTGTTGCTCATGGACATGTTTTTTTTTTCTTTTGTCCATTTTGCAGCATTCACTGAGATAGATGAAAGGAGGAAAATTGCTTAATATACCATAAGAGGTATAAATGTCTCTTCAAATGTGGTAGTATGTATATTGGACTGATGTTACATCTATATATCTTTTAGGCATCTGGTTCACTATTCATATTTGCAGTTTTCACTAATTGCTTACATCTCTGCTATGCTTCATGTGTTATATAACTTAAACTACAAGTGTACCTGCTCTACTCCTTCCTAAGACCCAGTAATATTCCTAATGGTATCCTAGTAATGCAAAGTAGACTGACACTGGGTTGGCCACCATAACAGCTGTCATTGCCTGCTTTGACACATGTGCAGATGACTTTGCATGGTGGCATGTTCCTGTACAACCTCTGTGCAGTTAAAACACAAAGCCATTGTCACTCTGCCATTCCTTGCTGTTACACTGACCATTCAGCTGCCTGCCCATGTCAGTGGCAGCTATACCTTGTATATCACAGGCAAGTGACTATCAGACTGTTGGGTCTTTGCTCCATTGCGGCTGTCATATATCATGGTGCAAAATTACTATAGGATTTAGGGTCATGTGTGTATTCCTTGTGGGACTCTAAGCTGGGATATATTTCCCTGCCAGTGACCACACACATTTCCTTCTGTCCCCAGAGATGGGCACTATCCTTTGCTCATGGTGCTGCTTCTGCCCAGCTTCATTGGAACTTGCACTCACACTAGGTGTCACTCATGAACTGTGCCATTCCCCTTCATTTTATTAACAGTTAAGTTGGTGAGTATTCTTGTTGCCTTGTGGCACACATAAGCTCTAGTACATTTCTTTAAGGCCTGTATATTGCATTTGACCTTAAGAGCTTGTGCAATGCACCCTTGTGACACTCTAAAGTGCATGTAATGGCTGCTGAAGTATGAGATGGTGATATAATGGTGCGGCTGTTGTCTGAGATTTCTTAGTTCTAATTCTAATTCTAACAAACATTTTAATTGCCTTAGCATAAGTTTATATAGCAGAGGTACTTTGTGTTGTAGAGGTGCATATGGTTGATTACTGCATGCATTATGCTACACGAGGGAGGCCTCCAGACTCATTAAGTACTCATGCCCTCAGATACTGAGCCATATTTTTGCAGCAAGAATATTTTTTAGGAAGTATGGGGTAGATGCTACACTGTCTCAAAACACCAAGTCCTTATCATTTGGTACAGAAGGGTTAGAGTTGACTGTGAGTCCATATTAGCCAAAAAGTTCAAGTATGCTTAGTGTGTTATGAATGGTATACGTTTTATTGTTTTTTTTTCACAGCTGGAAAAATAAATAGGTTACCTAGCACTTGTAATCTTTATCTGTTTTTCAGTAGCACAGCAGTGCATGTCACTCAAAATTTGAAGCTAGTCATGCAATGGACCTCACTAACAAGCAGTTAGGCTACACCAACTTGCTAGTAGCAGGACTTGGTGGAGCATGTTTCTCAGCAAGAACATCCAGAACATTTAGTGCAACATGATGTGTACAGTAAATTATATACAACTCTATATGACAGCTGAGAAGTGGAGCCATGACTGCCATAATTAATGCAAGGCTGTAGCAGCTGAACACGGAGCATCAGATTCCACAGTTAATCTAACAATGAGTTAAGTAACAGTCAATGAAGCAAAGCAGAAAAAAGAGGACTAAAATGCAATGAAAACAAACCTAACTCCATGGTGCCGAAGGACAGACACTGGGTGGTGACCCAGGTGACCAGGGTGTCGTTAGTGGTCCAGGCAATCTCATAATACTGAAAACACACAGGATACCAATACTTACTATATTCCAGCACAAGTACAAATAGAATGCTTATCCCCTCACATCCCCTGCTACTTAAATATATCATCTCAGAGATTGCACTTCACTACACTAAGTATAGAGTAATATGATTTGTATTTTATTTGTTTCTGTATGTACTTGTGCTGGAATATAGTAAGCACTGGTATCCTGTGTATTTTTAGTATTATGAGATTCAGTATTTTGAGTTTTCAGTATTTTGAACTTTCAAGATTTTGGTCTCAGGATTCTGGGTTTCAGGATTTTTGGGCTTTCAGGATTTTGTAGCCCTCCCATAATTCATAGGTTCAGAGGTTCATAGGTGTTTACTAGTCTAATGACCACAAGGGCCTTTTTAAGCCTAGCCATGCATCCTAAATCTCTGAGAAGTTCTGATACCCTTGATAAGTGTAAGTGTGGGCTTGGGAAATGAACCATTTACAGGTTACCTGTTTGCATTAGAGACATAGGTGTCAAACTAGGGATGAATTTCCATTTTCCCATCCAGTTGTCCAAGTTGCACTTGGATTGAGTTAGGGAGGAACTCTGCTTCACATGGATGTTCCATAGAAGGGGTAGTCTCTGGGATACATACCTATCTCACCAGCAGTTACTATTTATAATCACAGGCAATGTTTCAGTCATTAGAACTGATAATTATGGTACGATTTGCTTTGTGGATATACAGGAGGTCCATCAGAGTGGGGTCTGACAATGCCCTGCATACCAGATATAGATGTCCCCTCAAAAGCCTATAGGAGACAGAATACAGGGATAAGGCCTTGAGGCAGTCTGCATAGGACGTATTACTTATGCCCTGTATTCTTTTAGTGAGGAACCTCTGTGGACATTCCAGTTGTTGAATATGTCTGGTTAGGTACATACCAAAGGGGGCATTGTACTCAATGATAGGTCTGATGAATGCTGAATACAGTAGAACAATTACTTCCTTGGACTTAGATGCCATTCCTTTGTTTATAAATTGCACAACACAGAATAATTTCATCACCACTGTAGACACATGGTGAGCAAAGGCTAGATTACTATCTATGTGTGTCCCTAAGTCCCTGACTACTGGGTCAGCACTAAGGGGTGTATTGTCAATATGACAGTTACCAGGGATGGATGACTTCCCAAAGGATACTATTATGCATTTCCTGGCATTTAGTTTTAGTCCATGGCTCTGAAACCAGTTGTTTGTCTGTGTCAGACCCTCCTTAGAACATTTGTGTCAGTGTGAGATTCAATGACAACTCCTAATTTGTAATCATCTGCAAATGTAATCAACCAGAGACCACTGACACTGGCCTTGACTTCTAAGAAGTAAATGACAAAAAAGAGCGGTCCATGGACTGATCCGTGTGGGACTCCACTTGTGACTGGCCTCTTTGAATAGATGGAGCCCCAATTCTATCTTTCTGGTCCTGTCTGGGAGCCAATTGACTATCCGCAGGTTGACATACAGGTTTATATCTAACCTCTTCAGTATGTCAACAATGCCCGAGTGGGGTATTGTGTTAAATGCCTTGGCCAGGTCAAGGTAGGGAGTGTGAATGATTTTGCCCTCATCCATTGCTTTGGTTGCCTTCTCAAAGAAGTCCACCAGGTTGAGTAGGCATGATCTGCCCTTGATGAAACCAAACTGGGATGGGGTCAGTGTCTGGAGGTTTACTATATCTCTATTGATCATCTCCATGATAATTCTTTCCACGGCTTTACATATAAGACTAGTGAGACTTATGGGTCTGTAGTTTACAGGGTCTGTAGATGGCCCACCTTTGTGCAGAGGGATGACTGTGGCCTTTCTCCATTCGTGAGGCACAAAGCCTGTTTGAATGCTACAGTTAAATAGTAATTCCAGTGGCCCTGATAAATCATCAGGGGTATGGGGTATGCAGGGTGGCTTGCCTCCCCAACTAAAATGCTGCTTCATTTTCATATTTGGTTTTCAATATTTTAAATTGTGAATCGTACATTCTTAACCTGATGAATTTCAACAATTTAAAATTTTGTCCAACTAAAATAGATCTATTTTATCAAAATATTCTTTTATTAAAAATAACATAAATGTTTTTTCTTTCTTTAAAAAATACGTAAATATGTTTTCGTTCTTTGCAGACTATTCTACACTTCATAATATTTCCACAAAATCCATCCGATAAAATTATTTATTTTATTGTATAATATCATAAGTACACAATTAAGATGTAATGAAGCTAAATAAACAATGGAACCAATCAGTCTTAAACCTCTATCTTCTGCTTTACTATATAAGGTATTTCTCTAGTTTGGGTTTAATCACTTATTGCAAATAAACCCAAAAAACATCTGTAATAATATTTTTCCTTATTTTTCCTTTTTTTGGAAACAGAAAAGTACTACTAATGAAATGTAATGTACCCAAAACAGTTTGTTTGTCTTTTCGGCTTTTCCCAGTTAGGGGTCACCACAGCAGAACTCCGATCTGTTAATGATTGGCAGTCGATTTTTATGGTGCCGAGTTGCTGGCCTGACGCACAACCTTCAGCGATGGCACGCCCATTCGCATGTCTTTCGGAAGCCACTCGACCACAGGGAGGACATGCATACTCCACACAGAAGGCACTCTAGTTGAGAATCGAACAGGAGAACCTCTTACTGTGAGGCAACAATGCTATTGCTGTACCACCAAAACAGACAAATGCAAAACATATACTTTCTTTTTAAATGAGAATTTAAACATTTTCCATTTGTGTAGGACACCTTTAACAGCATCAATATCTTGAATTTTGTTGCTGTTACACAATTATTTCATTTACAAATGTTATCCCAATGTAGTAACTTCTTGTTGCGAAAATGGTATAAGATTCATTATGGGGCCAAAACCTTTGCAGTTAACTTGATTAAAGAACAGCTCTTCTTGATTACACTTCTGAATGATCTCCACAAACACTTTGGAAAGCAAAAAAAAAAATAAAATAAAAATAAAAACAACCAGAAGACACAAATCCTCTGCATAAGATAAACAGAAAGGATAAAAATCTTGATCAGTAGAAATCCTGACCATAACAGATGCATTTGTAACTTCTTCTCATATAGCTGACATGGATAAAGAAAATAGCGTGTTGCTTTAGGAAATGATTGCTTTATTCCCCTTTGAATCATTATACCCTTCCCAAACTGCCCATATACTAGTAGGCAAATCCATGAATTACTATAAATACTATAAATAACCCATGTAATAAGACACATATTGAACCACTGTAATGTGTCATATATCGCAGTATGAATAAGAGCATCATAAGCCTTTTTGACATCATGTCACTTATATATATATATATATATATATATATATATATATATTTTACTATTAGAATGTCGAAGTGAACTCCGTCGACTGTACTGTTGTCGAACACGAAAGTTCGAAAATGGTAATATCGAAGACCAAAAGCCAACCTAGGAATGTTTTTTTTTACATGGGTCGAGATAGGGGAGAGGTTTGTAGTTCGGCAATAACAATGAACACCTATCTCGACCCATGTTAAAACCTTTCCTAGGTTGGCTTTTGGTCTCCGATATTACCATTTTCGAACTTCCATGTTCGACAACAGTACAGTCGACGGAGTTCAGTTCAACATTCTAATAGTAAACCATATATTTATATATGTGAGTTCCCTGCTCCTATATTATGTACAATTTCCCTGATTATTATTAACATATCTGTAATATATTTTGCTTCCACACCACAAACTCCAGCATGCAGTTTAGGATTAAGTTATGTACTCAGTCTACATTGTATCAGCTTACCAAACATTTTGTAGTCTATGCAATTAAAGGTAATTGGTATTCAGGTACTAAAGTCCAGAATGTCCCCTTTTTGTAAATAAATCTTGTCATTCTTTGACAAATGCTTTTTGCTAAAGATCCATCTTCTAACCGTTAATTCAATGGTTTTAGAAACAATTTAAGTTGGGAAATGTCAATTGTTTATAAAAGATATAAGGAAAGCCATCAAGTTTGAGAGATGAATCATCAAGTAAATGACATCATACATTTTGAAGGTCTTCTATCTATATTTGTTTACACAGGCTAGCATTTTATTCCACAAAAGATGGTGTAATAACCCATGTATGTTGAGGAACAAGACAAAAGGCCAGATGCATAAAGGTTATCACAAAGTATACACTGAGTGTACACTTCATGCACCTTTTTAAATTCAAGAAAAGTCGATGTTCGGCTACCAAATCTGAAAAAATGTGAACTGTAAAACAGCAGACAGGACAATCTTCGAACTACTACAACATCAATAAAACTACATCGAATAGCCATAGTTGGCCAACATGGCACACAGCCAACCTTTGGGAAAAAACTGGTTCCCCTGAATTACCACATCGATGGTAGTCCACTGAACACAGAAGGCGTTACAAGAGCTCAGGGAACACATTTTGACAGCAAACTCTCTTTCAACCACCACATTGCCACTGTGGCCAGAAAGTCCCTCTATGTGGCACATCTTATTACTAAGGGTTTTCCATCCAGGAGGAAAGAGGTCATTGTCTCCCTCTACTCTTCCCTCATTAGGCCAATCATCATGTACAAAGCACCATTTGGCATGTACCTCACTAGACACCTGCAACGACTGGAAAGGCTGCAAAAGTACTTCACAAAGAGGATTCTAGGCCTTATATCAGGTACTTAGAGGCAATCTCTGCTTGATTTACAAAGCCATGCCTGACTCAGCACTGTTAGAAATGCTACATCTAAAGAAATCTCAATCCCTCTGCACCACACACTCCAGAAACCTCAACCTCATTATCACAATCAACAGAATGTGCTGGAGGGACAGCTTCATAACCCAGAGACTACCCATGCTATGGAATAGACTTCCCATACATGTCAAACAGAGCACCTCACTGGCCCTCTTCAAGAGAAATCTTGATGAGGGGATGGGAAATAGAAAATTCAACACAGGGATCACTCCAGTGACTCTACTTGACAGATGCACTGGGAACTAAGGCCGGGTGGCACAATGGCAGGGTAATCCTATGGGCTAGGCTTATAAAGGCTCCAGGGCCATTAGCCTAGTACACACCTATGAACCTCTGAACCAAGGTGGGGGGCTGCACCTCCCACACCCTCCCAACTGTATATACCAACTCCAAGATCACACTACAGTGGGGGAAAGGGAAAATTTAAAAGTTTCCCTTCACTTACCTTATGTATCATGTTACTTCCTGGTTGATGGCCAGCTACGGTCATTCGATGTAGTTTTTTTTGAAGTTTTTGTAGTTTGATAATTGTCCCATTTGCTGTTTTGCTTTTGCTGTTTCGTGATTTGCATTTTTTTCAAATTTGGTAGCCAAATATAGAACCCAAGAAAAGCCCTACCACAATGCTTGTGATGTTTATTCACTCAGAATACTTACACTAAGTGCATACTTTGTGGTTACTTTTATGAATCTGGCCTAAGGTTTATACATCTTCCACTAAAAAAAACTACTCTTCCCAATATGAGGCAATGTCACCTGTAGGTTTTAATACTGAACACATCAAATGGTTATCCTTTTTAATCTTTTTACTAAAAAAGGTTGAATTTATTTTCTACTACCTTGTGTAATATATCTTAATTTATATAATATAGATTTGACTCTTTCCTTATTTAATAAATTCAAAAACCTCTTAATTTTTTGCATTTCATTAAAGGTCAAATCAAATAATGCATCTTCATAAGATTTTCACATAAGACAGTCACTACTTTTTCTTTTTCAAAACATAATTTTCTACCTCACCAAAAATATTTCTAATCTACCATGAAGACCAGGATACATAAAATGGGATCATCATAAGATGCCGACCTCAAAGTAACTTATTTTTATAGTGCTACTCAGTGGAATGAGTTACTCATCCTGTCAAAAATTTTTAACCCTTCCCCTTTGGATATATAGTTCTTAATGTAAGTCATAGAAAAAATAAGGTCAGATGGTCTGTAAATGAAATAGCCAATATTTTGAAGTGCATGGCATGAAAGCTTGAAGAGTATGCAAAATAATTTTAGTTTTAAGATTGCCTCTCATGTAAGTATGCCCCTACTTGAGCCTAATGCTAGGTCAATACATTAAAGCACATCCCACAACAGTATAACATCCACATTGTTTTGGATTTTGGTTTTATTAAATGGTAATTAAAGTCTCCCAACACATTTATATTCATATTAACTGCCACATGATCTTTTCATTTTTAAAGTACTGTTTCCTGTAGGCAGTTGGTACATTATTTGCAGATAAATCATGTAACACCTAAAAAGGTAAAATTCACATTCTAGCATTCTACCTGCTAGACCTATTCTCACATCCAGCAACTTAAAGCAAGACTTATATAAT
Source organism: Protopterus annectens (assembly GCF_019279795.1). Lineage (NCBI taxonomy): Eukaryota > Metazoa > Chordata > Ceratodontiformes > Protopteridae > Protopterus > Protopterus annectens. The sequence continues at coordinate 830,099,278 of NC_056730.1, read as the reverse complement.
AGATCAGTGCCACAATATACATCTGGGCCAAAGACCAAACAATAGTGTCTCCCACATGTAGTTCATCTGCTACTGTGTCCATTAATCTAGTTTTCTAATATCAGTTAGGCATAAAAATCATCTTTTATTTTTCTACATACATTTAAGGTTACAAATTGACACATCACTAGTTAAATTATTAACACTTAAACGTCAAAAAGAATGGTATCCCTTCCGTTTTTGGTAGTTTTACAAGTGCTGTTTATTTTTTTCTTTTTCTAACTCTTTCTTCTATAGAATTCAGATTTCCAACTCCTTCTTCCATAATTTCAGCCTCTTTTTCTTCTTTTATTACAGTACAAATGATGACATCATCCGCATCTTCAAAATCTAAAAAAATAAATAAATAAAAAAACAGGCCCTTGACTGTCCTTTGTACATTATAAATGTCTTGCCCTTATTAATATATACTGCATTAGGAATATGTATAAGTTTATTACCTGCCGGTTATAAAGTAGCACAAAGTTCCCAACAACCAGTCCATAAGTGTCTATCATCAAACAATTTATGAACATAATGTACTCTTTGCAATGTAATAAAAAAGTTAACATTTTATATCCTTATTAACATCAGCAGTTCTAAGATGAACAGTGACATACATTTTGGCAGTTAAATTACTCCCTGTAAAAGTGTAAGCATTCCAAAGTTAAAAATAAAAAATTTAATTCACACCTGCCAAAAAATGATTCTGCAAAGTCCACTTTTTTTTTCAAAAGTGAGCTCAGGATGATTGCTTTTCCACATGAATGAACGCTCTAATGCTTTATGGATCAATATCTAAAGGAAAAACTATAGTATCCCACACAAAACACTTGTTCAAAGGTGCATTAATTTTAGAAGTATAGTGACTGCCAGTTTGGATCCACATTATAAAGCAGAATTAGTCTTCCTTTGTCCATTTTATACTATTGTAGCACAAGGAGTATTTGATTCCTGAACAACACATAGCACTCCTGCAGTTAGTGAATTTCCTGACTGCCAAACAGAAAAACTGGATGGCCTCTGACCTTTACAGTCCTTTGACATCATTTCCTGTTGAAGATTTGCTTCTGAATTAATATTTTTCATTATTTGACTTATTTTGCATCATATGACTCTGAAGGCTCAGTTGCTGTTATTAGTTCAGCAAGTCTGTCATTTGACACTCCTCCATCAGTAAAGGTTGTTTTTTTTTAATATTCTGCTTAGTTTCAACAGTAGCAACATTTTCTACAGAAGGTAACATAGACTCATTCAGCTCCATACTGCAGCCTTACTCTGGGCCACTGCAGTGCTTCTGACAGCAAAGAGTAGGGTAAATTCCCCAGTGCACTGTCCAACTTTACCCACTCAGTATGAATACCACCTTGCATTTCCCCTGAAAAGCAGACACTGGCACAGTATGACTAATCTAGTCAACAAAGAAAAAATAAAAGCCTAATAAATTCTGGGTCTGGTGTTAAAAATTCTAGAACAGCCAGTTAAAGAAGAAACACGGTTAATGCAATACTATTGAAAGGTGGTAAAATACAATGCAGCAGATACCAATGAGAGAATGATTTAATGATTTAGTGAATAAATGAAATGTATTACAAGCCCATAGCCTATAAAGTCCATTTAAGGCTTAGCTCTAATTTAGACCCTGTTGCATATAACAAATTATTAAAGTGATGATCTAGTAAAGACTTGAAGATAATAAGTAATTTGCACATCTAATATAATTTGGTAGAGTATCCCATAATCTACCAGCCATGACACTTGGTAATTGGACTAGTATGTTATTATTCCTAGTATATAATCTGCAGTTTATAAAATCAATACCCAAAATTGCAGAAAAAACCCTTTATCCTTAGTACATTTATACACCAGTAATAAATCAGCCCTTATCAATCTGTAGGCTATTGAACATAATTGTAGATTTTAAAGTCGCACAGCATATAGTAAAATTCACATCCAACTATTTGTTTCATAAATGTTGTTTGAACTCTCTCAAGCTCAGTCACCTGTGAAATACCCAATGCACACAGAGACAATATTCTAACATAGGGTGAATGCAAACTTAGAATTACTTGACCATAATGATGTTCCTGGATGTAAAAGTCTTAAAAATATTCTATATTAAAGCATAACATTTCCTGCCAAAACTGGACACATGAAGGCCAAACAAGAGAAATTAGTCAACAGTTGCATCCAAATCCTTAACTTGGTTAACTGGGAGGAAATAGAGTTATCCAGTGTGCAAGGATAATGATAAGTAATGGCACCACAATAAATAAGTAAACATTTGATATAATTACATTTCATACACTTTTATTGTACCTATGTAGTTAACTTGTCCAAATAATTTTGCAAACACTTAATATTTGTTGTTATACCACCAACCTTTAAGTCATCAGAAAATGTCCTCAAATTTGTCCTAATAAAGGACAACAGTTCATCAGTAACCCAAATATTAAGGCTCCAAAAACTGACCCCTGGGAAGTACTGCAATTAATAGACACATTCTTTGAATATTTGTTCTTGATATTAACTCTGCTTTTCCAATATACTAACTAATTTTTAACTCATCTTATTACATGAACATTCCTGTTGGACCTATCCAAAATGTCAGTAAACACAGAATGTGGAACAGAATCAAAGGCCTTAGCCAAATCCAAATACACTACATCTATAGCTAAATCTTTGTCCAACATGTTTATTACATATTCATAAAAGTTAACCAGATTAGATAAACTGCATCTCCTGGGTATAAAACCATGTTGATAAATATCACTAGAAAAACTAAAATATGCTTAAAGAACAGACTTAATGCCTGCTCAAAATACTTCTGTAGAATGCATGTCAAACTAATTGGTCTATAGTTACCAGTAGCATAACCAGGGTGTGTTTTAAATATAGAAATAACAATGGCCTCCTTCCAAATTTCCAAGACAAAACCTTCAGCTACAGCTTTTTAAAACAAACAAAACTAGAGTAAAAATATGAAAAACACTCAGCCCCAGTGGAAAGTCACCCCCCTTTAAACAGCACATACTTTATGCAATGGGAATAATAAAAAAATAGCAAAATACAGTTTATTAACAGCATCCTTAAAAGAACAGCCAAGAAAGAATACATATCACAGCAAAAAACTTCACGCTTTATGAAAAAGAGGAAACATGTCTGCTCATAGGCGGAGTTTTTATATCAAAAACACAATTATTTAAACAGTACTATAAGAATGGAAGATATAGTACAATTGATGTGGACAGGAGAACACACTAACAGGTTTAGGTTACTTTGAATGGGAATATCAGCTTGAACTACCGTAATGCTGCTTGGTGCACTATGTCATGCAACCCAGCTAAAACAAGGGCAAAGTTGCACAATGCAGAAATTACAACACACCAAAAACAAAACACAGCCAATAAAATCTCACAATATTATCTTAACTGCTATCAAATTAATAGCATTGCGATGTCTTGTAAATGCGTAAATAGATGACCATTTGACAACCCCACAAGTATGCTGATTAAAAGTTTCTTAAGAAAGGGTACGTTGAAAGTGCTGACCTGCAGAGCAACTCCTAATCTCTCTAGACAACATTTTATAGGTTCATAGGTTCTTAGTTAAGTATTAGGGAATCAGTCTGCAGACCATTTCAAGTCTAGCAATAAAACTCCGAGGTGATCACTGCCTAACATATAAAGCTATGTCAAACCCAGAGCTGTTGGACATACTACACCTAAAGAAATCCCAATCCCTCTGAGCTACACGTTCTGGACCTAAACCTTGTCACCACAATAAACAGGACATGCTGGAGGGATAGATTCCTGTCCCTGAGACTTCCCATACTCTGGAACAGGCTACCCATCTATGTCAAGCAAAGTTCTTCATTAGCACTCTTCAAGAAAAATCTTGATGAGTGGATGGGAAATAGGAAATACACCCCAGGGATCACTTCTGTGTCTCTGCTCGACAGTGGCACAGGAAAATAACTTTCTTGGGTGGCGTAAGCCAGGGAACCTTGTTAGCTAGGCTTATGTAGGCCCTTGGCCCAATAGCCTAGTACCTACCTATGAACCTATGAACCTTTTTTAAAACTTCCATCTAGCCTCAAGGAGGGCAAGATAAGATTGATCGTGGAAGAATTTTAGGCTGCCCATCCAATTTTCAAGGTTTAGCTTGAAGGGGGCAAGGATACTACTCTGCTTGATATGTTTTAGACATTTGTTCCAGAGGTGAGGGATACACTGGGATATTAACCTAGCATGCCAATGTGTTTTCTTTAACTGAGTGTTTGAGGTACTGTTAGTTCTATGAAGGACTAGGAGATCAATAATGGCTGGATCTTTCATGGCCCAGAAGGGTAGACACAGATCCTCAATGAGGAGTTGTAGGAGACTTAGTACAGAAAAAAAGGGCCTACCAGTCTCTCCTGCTAACTAAGAATTTTGAGGCCACTGATCATTTAAGTTATGGATCTATTTGGCCTCTCAAGTTATTTGATATGTTTAGACACCTACATGCCAAAATGTCCATTATATTCAAAAATGGGTCTGATAAGATATGAGTAAAAAGGAATTTAGACTTCTGTGTATCAAGTAGAGATGCATTGGAAATTAGATGGACTCGATAAAAGGCTTTTTGAACTACTGTGGAGATATGATGGTCAAATGATTAGGAATTACCCAGCTCTCCTACAGCAGTGTCTGGTGAGAGGTACATCTCCTGTATGGGAAGTGAAACTGTTTTGTTTGCCAAAATTAACTATGCTATATTTTTTACATTTAATTTGTGACCCTTATCCTTTTACCACATGTTAGCATTGTCTAACTCACTGTGGTATACCACTGTTACCTGTTTTGCTTTCATTAGGGGCACCTGAAACTCTAACCACTTTGGTTCTGTAAGACAACTAATTAGCTAACACTGCACTTTATAAGGATTTGTATTTTGATTTACAAGTCTATTAATAATGCCTGCTTGGGAACAGTGACAAAGTCCTTGGCTAGATCTAGGTATACTGCATGTTCTGCATAATCACTATCCACTGCTTTGCTTACATTTTCAAATAAATTAATGAGGTTAAAGAGACAGGACCTCCCTTTGATAAAGCCATATTGATGAGGGTCCAGGGCTGAGAGATTTTCAAAGTCCAGATTAATGATTTCTGAGATAATGCACTCCATAGCTTTACATATGAGGCTAGTGAGACAAATGGGTCTGTAAATACCAGGGTCCATGTTTGGGCCACGCATGCATCAGGAATCTAACCAGTGGAGAGGCTTATTTTAAAGAGGTTAAGTAGGGGTTCAGAAAGGGCATATTTGGCACTGATAATCAGGCAACCTGGTATGTTATCAGGGCTCATGGATGCAGTATTCTTAGTTTGGGAGGACTGAGAAAACATAGTAATTTAAGGGGATGGCTGGGACTGTGGAATCAGTGGAATAGCTATTACTGTGGGTTGAGAAAATTTCTTAGCTAGCATAATATCTATTTCCTTTGAGTCAGAGAGTGTAGTATTATTGTGGGCTAGCTCTGAACATTGTTGTGTATTAGTTCTTAACTTCCTACCATAAGTAAAGAAATATTTGCAGTTATTTTTGTCTTTGTAGCTATTTTGATTTCATACTCAACTTTGATCTTTCTAATGGTTCCCCTTAAGCTCGTTGTCAGTTTACTTAAGTGTGTTCTTAAGGAAGGTAGAATCATACTTCTTATAAACATTAAACAGTTTCTTTCTCTTGTTATATAATTTATTTTTATGATTATTCCACCACAGAGCCTGTTTTTTTTTAATTTCTCATTATACTTGTTGTGGATAGGGACTGCCTTATCAATAAAACTATTATGAGGGAGTAGACGCCAGAGGCCCAGGTAGAAGCTTCAGCAATAGGATCCTTCAGAGGAGGATTATTGCGGAATTTATTTAAGTCATCAAGCAACTGAAGGTTTGTTTTTGAGAAGCTCCTGAGTACACACCTATATACAAGGGAAGTACCACCAACTTTAAAGGAAAAAGGTCACTAAATTATGTTCTGGTTTAACAAAAAATGATGACATATTTGGAGCTGAGAAGAAGTTGCCATATTTGTGAGGACTAGATGAAGGATATCAGGCTCCTAGTAGGATGGTTAACTATTTGTGAAAGAGAGTTAGCATTTATAATGTAAAAGAAGTGCTAGGCATACCAGCCAATGACACTGTAAGTCAGACAGTTTATTGATGAATAGTTGAAGTCAAACAGTAGAAAGTTCTTGGATTTAATGACAATTTCAGATAGTGTGTTAAGATAGCTATTGTGCATAGGAGGGGACATAGATGGTATTTTATAGCTAGCTAATGAAGAGATAATTGGTTTTGTTAATGGTGATTTGGACTTAAATGTGTTAACACGTGGTGTCCATAGGAATTTGTCATTAGATGATATCCTTGCCAAATGCTGACACTCCCCCATAATTGTCAGCAGGTCAGAAGACATGATAGGTATTATACTCAGGAAAAATGGGAGCACTTCCACTGCTCTGAAACCACTTTTGTGTAACTACACAGAATGTGGTTTTAAAAGACCCTTCTGTTTGGGCATTTTTTTTTATTAAGACTCCTGGCATTATGTAGAACCACAATGATGTGTTCCAAATTTACTAGGTTGGAATATCCATGATATGTATTATGTCTAAAAAAGGGACTATGGGGACAGCAAAGGCTTAACCAGAATGCAAAAGCCATGGTAAGAGAGATGCAGACCATCCCTGGCAATGCAGGAAAGCTTGTCAGCCATCTCACCCAAGATGACACATACTGGGTCAACATTGAATGACACCAACTACAAGGTAATTATTAAAGCCAATGGCAATTATCTTGTCTGTGAAGTAGCATCATTCTGGGTGATGGCAAAAGACCACTTAAGACTAGTGTCTTTCCTGCCTCAGACAGATGCATAACAAGCTTAGTCATATCTCATAAAAGAAAATGGTGTAATTAGCTCATGGCATGAACAGGATTTGGTTCGTTATGAAACATTCATATTTCCCATTCATGAAAGAAACAAACAGTCTGTTGGCCTAATGAGTTCTATCCTCTGCAATTTAAGCTGCAAAGTGGTATGAATGTCCATGGATTGCAATAGTATTCTCCATTTGATTTCCTACTTGGGGTAAAGCCTGGATACTGAATATTTCTATTTAAGGTATGTTTGTCTTACAGGATATCCCTAAAAACAAGGACTCTTGAATCTTTAGTGGTTTGAACTATACTTTGATTAATTGGAGTACCTATACTTCCAATGTTGGGTATGTTCAGTTATTCTTGGACTGGGCAAATAAAAAAAGCGCTGAACGAGATTGCCCTCAAATCAAACAAGGGCATACATATTCTTGACTTGAACTCACAAACTTGACCCCTACTTGCTATTCTTCCATTGCCAGTCCTTAATTAGTGAAATCTGACCATAATCAGGATGCCTTTGCCCTCAAAACTTCCACTATTTTGGTATCTAATACCACCCTCATTAGATGCTCCAAAAGGTAAATGCCGTACAACTGTATGAAGCATTTCTAAATTTACTCATGTTGTCTCCATGGTTGACCCCGGTTGTGCAGCCAGCTGCACTAATGATTATTTATGTCTGTTTAGATATATGCATTAACTTCACATCCCCTTCCAATTCCAAATATGGTAGTAATGCAAAATAAACCATCTTGGCAGTCTGCCAATATGAAAACACTGGATAATGTAAGGATGAAATTCTTAAACTGCCCCTTAGAGCCAGAAACTACAGCATCAGAATGGTATTGACAACCTTACTAAAAATCTGAGGGGAAACCATCACATGAAATAAAATGAGCAACTGAAGCAAAGGATAACTAAAACTCCTTCTTCATCTATGCCAGAAAGCTAAGAAATACATTTCTGTACTGTTACCATAATGGAGCCTCCCATTCAAACCCAAAACTTTTTCGCTAGCAAGTTTGCATCTAATTTCTTCCTAGAAAATTCTAACCCTTCACAAACCATCCCTAATTCATTCTAAACCCTATAATCATGAAGGAACACATTATTAAAGTACTGCCAAAGGCCAAGAATAGTTAATCCATGGGCCCAGACAATGCACCAGGTTGTCTAATATACAGTGTTAAACATATAGTTGCCGATCACCTTCTCATATGGTTTATGCCCTTTTACTCATAGCACACTGCTGTAGTAATGCCCCTCCATAAGGACGGACCCTTTACAGAGCCAATCTGTAAATTTATGGAGCATATCATCACCATCTTCATAAATAATAACATCAAAAATATAACTAGACTGGGCACACTGAAATTCAGCTTTGTAAAAGGGCAGGTCCTGGCTGCTGAACCTTGACTGTGTCTTTGGAAAGGTGTCGCAGGCAGTTGTAGTGGCTGCATCATCCATTGTATCTAGCTTTCTTTTTCCAAGTCATTTGATATCATACCAACATGACTGAATAGTTTATAAGTTAATGATTTTAAACATAAATCTCTACATGATAAGCTGGTTAGCCATGTAGTTTATAGACAAAATGCACTTCACCCGGATGTGAGATGCCTCCTCAGATGGAGAAAAGGTGACCAGTTGTGTCCCGCAGGGATCTGTACTGGCCCTCTCCTGTTAGGCACCAGTTTTTAGACTTTCAAACTGATCTCTGGTTAACAAAGTTTGCTGCTAACTGCAAATTAGGTGTGGTTGTCAAAGCCCATGTGGATACATATACTCTCCAAAAAGAACTTACTAAAGTTGGTTCAGATGTTTAAAAAAAGGGCTCAGACTAAAGACTAAGAAATGCAGCATGAAATCCTTTGCATTATACTGCTTTGAAAATCAGAGCTCTATATACTTGGGATTATATCTCCCTCTCCTTTGACCACCATCTAGTGACAGCAGTAACGAATTTCTTCTACATTTTGCAACTAATTGCCAAAGGCATCGTTTTTAGAGCTACAGAAGATATTGCTCTCCTTTATTCTACCCAAGTCAAACTAGGCACATTAAAAAAAAAAACTCAAATAAAAACTGAAATTCCTAACAGAAAGGATTTGTGGTCTCAAAAATCTTAGCTAAAAGGAGAGACTGGAGTCCTACCAGCTCCAATGGGTGATCTTTTTCTAGTTTACTGTGCCCTAAGGAATCCAGTTCTTCTCAACCTCTTTTTCCTTGACAAATCAAATTATACAGCCAGCACTATAGCTAGAGATCTCTGGCTTCATCAAGGAGTACATAACAGTATAGATAGGCTTGTCCCCTAACATCTCCCTTTGCCCTCGAAATGACTCCCTGTGCATGCCAAGCAGTGTGATCCCTTGTCATCTTTCAACCATAGCTTGGAAAGCTGGTTGGATGCCATACATTTGCCCCTGGCTATGCCGTTGCTACTTTTCTTGAAAAACATTGGTAAAGCTTGTGAGTGGGTGTTGGCAAGGTGTGCACTGGACTCTATTCAAACTCACTTTGAATACTGTATGATCGTATGAAGATCAACAACCAGCTTTGACGGGAAAGACGGATTTGGTCTTATATACTCTTTCATTTTGGAAGACTTAATGTTCCTTATTGTAGCCTATAATTCAGAAATTTGTCCATGAGAAAAATAATCCACTTGAAAGATGGTTTGCCAGTACAAATATTTTGGGTCACTTGAATTAATAAAATTGATAGTTTCAAAGTTCTCTTACCTAGAAATCATATACTTCCCAGACTGTTAGAATTTAGGATATGCTTAGAAAAAAGTAATAGTGTTTGTAGCCAAAGGCAGACATATAATTGTCTCTCTCTCTCTATCTATCTATATATATATATATATATATATATATATATATATATATATAAATATATATATATATATATATATATATATATATGTGTGGTGTGTGTGTGTGTGTGTGTGTGTGTGTGTGTGTGTGTGTACATGTATGTATGTGTGCATGTGAACACGTACGTTCATACACATGCAGGGGATGAGAGAGGTGGGTGTACTGCATGTTATGTGAACCAGACTTCATAAATCTTATTATAATGAACCATGTTTCTTTCCTTCTTTGAGCTGCCGATTATTATCTCATGTTGCTTAATACTGCCCTAACCCCCCTTAATAAAAAGAAAAAAGTATATTTCTGTTCAAATGCCATTAGTCATCCTCAGATGAACCATGCATATCATTTAGTGATTACCTCATGTGTACAAAACATGTTGTTTACAAATGAGTAATTTATTATGCTTAGGGGGGTATAAAGCTTGCCATTTTATGCATGAGTATGGTCAAACCAGTGACATATGATGGTCTTTGCAATTAATATTTATTCCATAAAATATTCAAGAAATCTTCCTATATAATGCATTTCTCTAACACTTGCTGGAAAATTCATGGTCATGTTTTTATCCAATGTTACCCTCTGGGTGGAAAATGCTGACTATAAATAAGCTAGTGGATGGGAAAAGAGACTCTTTTCTTGTCCCTTTGTACTTTAGCTGGTCTTGAACCCTATTTTTCTATAAACATTTGCTGACCATTGGTCTTGTTAGGAAAATACTTAATTTGACAAAACTCTCAACGCTTAATTTACTCCTTTATTGATTAGGGTAAACTCCTTGGACACATGTTTCCCTTTTTAGGAGTAACCTGGGACCAGTGCCTGGTTAAATGACTTTCTCAGAGTCACACACTAAAAAAATGGAAGTGGAATCAATCAAAGTATTTACATTGTGTTCTGTCAGCATTTCCATAACAGTCGAGAGCCTTAATTTTCTATACTAAGTGCTATTTTATCTACTTCTGATAGAAAAAGGGCATAACATCAAAATTATGCAGTTTAAATGTTCAGTTAGAATTCAGCTAAGGAAATGAAGCACTTCATAATACAATAAATGCATATTTTTAAAACAGGTTAAATACTTGGTAAATATTCCTGATGCAGGATTCATACAGAATTGCTATCAGTGAATGCAGTAATACCTGCACTTCGTAATATGGTATGAACTGGTCAGCAACCCCCACTACAGACATGGCAAAACTATTATTCATCAGGATGTGGAAACTTGTTACCTGCAATCCATATCTACTTCTGATAGAATGTAATGTAATTTCCTTCTATTCTATATATTGTATGCTAAGATACTATTATCTATATTGGAGCTTTTCTCCCCGGGCCTCTACTGAAAATGGACATTTATCCAGTTAGACCAGCCCGGTCAACAAATGTAAAATAAAATAAAATAAATTAAATAAAATAATACCGTAAAAAATAAATCAGTAACCTCCATGACTGTTGTGACAAAACCATTATGCTTTAGGATATGGAAACTAGTTGCCTAGTATTGGAATGTTGCGCTCTGCACCTCCATGCTTAAGTGGAATTTATGGGATTTCCAACAAAGTTTCATTGTAACTAGCATCATGGAACTTGACTCCTCCATGGCACATTCTATTAAGTACAGAAACAAAATAAAGTAGTCCTTACCCCTGTACCCCCAGCCCATACCCTTGTAAGTTAATATACCAACTCTGCGATCACACTAGAGTGAAGAACAAGAGTGGGGGAAAGAAGATCTTTCTCTCGAAATGACAGATACCAGTGACTCATTGAACCCCCCCCCCCCTGACTCACTGCACCCCTGCACACACAAATGCACGTGCATACAACTGTTCATCTGCCAAATGTGTACTCATGCATGCCGAATCATAGACACACACACACACACACACACACACACACACACACACACACACACACACACACACACACACACACACACACACACACACACACACACACTGCTCTTGCATTCACAGACATACAGACTTCATAAATCCAATGTAAAACTCACACAAAGAGAAACACAAATACACACACACACACACATATACACTGCTCTTGCATTCACAGACATATAGGCTAAATAAATCCAATATAAAACTCACACAAAGAAAAACACAAATACAGACCCCCCCCCCCCACACACACACACACATGTATGCATGCGCATACACAGGCTATCGATGAATGATCTCTCATTTAACTACATAAACTTTAGTCAGCCATTCTAACACTCACACAAAATGACAGCCTGATCTCATGCACATCCACAGAGAGTTTTGACAAAACGAGAATCGATGAAGCAGTCAAACATTTCTTGCTTTAATATAAGCCTTCTTTCAATAGACAGCAAACAGCCCATTCAGTTGGCCACTTCTCAAAATGAATTCTGCACTTACACTGTCCTCACTAAATTCAGCCACGCCTGTCTAACTACCAGTCCTGGAACTCAGACTCTGGTGTGGATACAGATGCAATTGAACACAAACAAGCTATGAATGAACACACTACCACTGGTGCATATTTGTTCACTTATTCTGACATTGTCTCTACTACTAAAGTGAGCAATGCACGTTACCTAGTTCTTATCTGTCATCAGTATGTGAGTCCCACAGTCAATTGTGCATACTTTTATTTAATGCATTAATGGAACTCTACCTTTTCCTAATCACTTTTCATCTCAACACTGCAAACTATCTTTCCTACCTTATTGCCTCTAACCTATATGCTTATAAAATTATTTTTGCTACTTAACCTCCTCTTCTTTCTTACTCTGCCAGTTTATTCTTTATCTGGTATATGGCTTGTTAACAGTCAAATGTCTGTTACATGTAACTACACTATAACCACTTTTGTTTGCCTTGTTAAAATTATAACTGTATGTTTTTCTTGTACTCTGCACTGTACCTACACATCCTGTAATGTCTTCTTAATAGATATTCTATATGTGTTCTTGTATTATTTACTGACTACTAAATAGACTCAATTGTATGTAATTACTTTGGAGCTTTTCTCCCCGGGTCTCCAGGTAAAAAGGGCTCTGTCCCAGCTGGACCAACCCAGTCAGCAGATGTCAAATAAATAAATAAATAAACTTGACTCATGCCCCTAATTCAACTAACCGTAAGTGAAATATGAACCACATCTCCCTTACTTCACAAAGAGATTGAATGTTGAACTCTGAAAAATGTTATATGATAGTAAAATAGTAGGCCTAATACTATTCTTAAAGTAAAATAGTTCAAATCTACTATCAATGCTGCTAAGATCTGTTAATGTACAGTGGATTGATTTACAATATCCAGTAATCCCTTCAGAGGTTATTGGTAAATTATCAGACAAAACAGAGATTCTTGCATTTTTCACAACTCCAGTGAGACATTCCCAATAAAGATTAATTCAAGAAATACTGTTCATTTTACAAACAGAAGTCTTGTTTATATAAAATGATGCAGTGTTGTGAAATATCACCAAATAATTTACTCATATTATAGCAACTTGATGTGTTCAGATGTATAATTTTCTATCAGTCTGCTCTTTTTAAATGAAGGTGCACAGGTTATAACTGTTCAGTTGTGGTCTATTGGAGAGTGGCTGGCTGTCTGTGTGGATAGATGGATGAGTGGACAGAACATGGGTGGAAAGGAGTTAAGGACATTATTGTAAAAGTATAGCTGTAAATTTATATCCATAACGTTATTTTCTTGTTGTTTTTTATGAGATTTGATTGATCTGTGTTTATTTATATATATATATATATATATATATATATATATATATACTCTATAATAAAGCACGCTTAGTTGTAAAATGTAAATCTGAGCTGTTATAGAGAGCAACGCTATCCTTTCTAATATGTCTGACTTTATTATGCCAGTGCTACTACTAATTAAAAATCAACAAGAAATGATCTCACATTACTAGACACTGATAATTTCCCTTCCACGTTTCTTTGTTCCAATGTAATAACATCTTTAATTAGTAGCTGAATAAAAAATCATTTATGCATATCATCAGGCCTACTCCTAAAACTTTTTTAGGCCCTTACCTCCCATTTGGCTTATTTCATATTACCTGTCAACTAAAATGGAATGTAACTATTTTCTTATGTGATTTGTCAGTGTGGAAAAATGTTCATACTAATTGAAGTGCTACAGAATTTAAAATTTCTTAGTACATATTAACTGACACATCATTCCTCATGTCACTCTGCTTATATTTCTGTCATAGAAGACTAATTAGCTTTAGATTTCCCTAGTGTAGTTATACAAACTTTTAATGAAACTTATCTGCTTTATCTTCTGAGCTTAGCCTTTCTACTCTGGCACAGTAGAGAGATAGCCATTGTAGTGTACAGATAATAACAATTCCTGACTATTAAATATGCAGTTTAGTATAAAACATATATAAAGATAATAATGGAATGATTAGAATTAGTTCAAAAATATAAATACAAAGACACACACACGCACGCACACACACACACACACACACACACACACACACACACACACACACACACACACAAGCGCGTGCGTGCACGCACGCACATACACACAAACACACACATGCACACACACACACACACACACACACACACACACACACACACACACACACACACACACACACACACACGCACGCACACATGCACACACGCATGCATGCACGCACGCACACACACACACACTTGTTTAAATACACACACACACAAATACACAAATACACACATACACACACTTGTTTAAATACACACACACACACACACACACACACACACACACACACACACACACACACATACACACATGGGTCTACTTTCAATTTCTGACTCCTATATGATTGATGGTTAAAACCCAAGACGAAAATGACGAAACTGCAGAAACCTGAACATAGACTTTTTCCTAGGGTAAGTAAACACTTGCCCAGATGTAAACAGAACTCACTCTGAGGTAAGTAAAATCCACCTAGATAGGGGTATATGCCCACACACCTAACCCTAACTATATATACCAACTCCAGGATCGCACTACAGTGGAGAAAAGAGTATTTTGGGCAAGTAACCTAGGAAAAAGCCGAGATTCTGGTTTCTGCAGTTTTATGATTTTCATCTCAGGCTTTTAACTGTCAATCATATGGGCATTGTGATTTGAAAGGAGACCTGATATCTGTGTGTCTATGTGTGTGTGCATGTGTGTATATATATATATATATGGGTTACATGTCATTTGTTCTACACTCATTTCATCAAAAGAAAATAGAACTTGTGACACCCGTGCCTTGGCCCAGCAATCAAGGAGCCTCAATCCTCACCACTAACACCAGTGAGGGGCATCCATATAGGGAAAAGATAATAAATACACACACAGTAAAGTACAATTTCTCTTAAGAGCACACAGAGATCACAGTCAGTCTGGGACTGGTTTCTCCCTTTCTCTTCAGGTCCCCAATAAGACTCCCCACTGGCACAGCTATAGGGTCCAGATATTAGCCTAGCGGGAAAGCTAAAACCTCCAGCACCCTCTCTGTCAAACCAGTGTTCCCTGTCCCTGCCCAAGTAGCTGACACACAGACACACACACACACACACACACACACACACACACACGCACACACTTTGAGATAAGAGTTATACATAACCACACAGGCACTCCTGGGGAAGGCTGGCACAGGTTCTCCAGCTGTGCCCCTTTTCTGCCCAGCCTAAAAGGTAGTACCAGCTGCCACTACCCACTAATATCAGCTACTCAAAGGCCCTTCTGAAAGGGTGTTGAATTATTACTGTACACTATTATTATCCAAATGGTAAGTGTGACTGAACAGGTAAGGCTTATTAGACTGACTTGGTACAGTATCACTATATACATGCAATGTTTTGTTAGGGCTTAAATTAGCTCTACACAAAACAGCCACAGTTGAAAAGTTTAAAACTATTTAATAATAAATAATAAAAACACAAGACAATACTTCTTACTACACAGTGTTAGGCAAGAGTTCAGAGATCAGAGAGAAATACTTAAAATAATACCGTAGAAAAGTTCTGACATCACAGAAAAATGAACTAGTCTAATCTTCCTATTTCCTAGCTATATCTAAGAGAAAACACAGTTCTAAATAACTTATATATAGAGCTAGCAGTACTGGTGATGTTGGATGTTCTCAAGGCAAATGCTCTGACCTCTCTGATTCTCTCTCTTAAAATTGATAACACAGAGCTGCTTCACATGACATCATTCTTTACACTTCTCTGGTGTTCCCAGGCTAACAGAAACTACATTTACATTTTTTACACCTGGTCAGAAACCAGAGCAATAAAGGATATTTATACATGCAAATTCTAGCCATTAACTCTGGTCTTAAAACAATAGGCAGGGTGCCTCCCTCGAGACATATCGGCTCCGAATTTTGACATCAAAGACAGTCATAAAATGCTTGACTTAGCTTTCTTACAGCAGAGTGCACTGTTGTTACATTTTTGCAGTTCAACATCCAATGCAGTCTTTTCACATTTAAGAGAACAAGCCTGTGGCTTACATTAATATTTACAAAATACAGAATTATCTACAAAATTCTATCTGGCTAGGCTGGCAGCCTTTACCTATCTTCACAGAACTGATTAAAAATATATTTAATCAAAAACACAAATTGCAGAATCATATTTGATAGAAAACTGTGTAAGGCTATAATGCAAGTTAATGTTGATTAGTATTATACCTTTTTAATGTCCACTGCTATGTTGTACCTCCTTCTTGTGTTGGTATGCCATCAAAACTTCAGTGTGTGAGGATCTTTCTCTTTTTCTCATGGTTGTCTGACTGAGGAGTTAGCACATTTAAGTAAGGGGGAATGTGGGGGGGGGGGCAGATGGTATATCTGGTGTATATGAACATTTCTATGAACTGTGTTTCTGTGATTTATGTTTTCACTGAAAATGTGTGTTGGATCAATTGTGTTTTTTTTTTTTTGAAGAAATGTGAAGTAATAATTGTATACGCATATCTATGTATATTTATGTGTGTTTGTTTATTACATTGCTTGCTGCTTTCATTAGTATGGTCCATTTTCTTATATTTTATGGTTCATACCTCATTTGTGTTGAATACGTTTAGATCACATTAACACACTGGCATGTGCCAGTTTTATGTTTTTTTTTTTTTTTTTTTTCCAGCAATTATATTGCTTATGAAACTAAGCTAACAAAATAGTAAGTATGAAGAACTAGACAATACTTGTAGGAATTTCCTAATTAATGGGTCTGGGGTGGGGAATTTTGGTAATTAAAATATTAGATTAAAAAGACAGTGGTCACTAATGTTACATGACTGCTGCTCTTACTGGCTGTAGAACTTTAAGGAAATTATAAAAATATTCAACATATGGATAAATTAATTGGGAATTAAAATGTAGAGTTTCTCCCAAATTATTGGAATGATAAATGAAAATGTGTATCTGTTGCAACAGACTGAAGAAACGTTAATGGCAAGAGAAAGCAGGAAATGAAAAAAACCCTGCAATAACTGACATATAAATAGGAGAGTATAAGAATCCATAAATAGTAAAAGAAGGAGGGAACTAGCAATTGAGTGGACTTTAGGTAAAAAAGGCATTAAGATATATGTCCATTTCAGTTCGATGTCTGTACCATACACACTGACTCATGTAACATTACTAGTGTCTGCCCAAAGGAAGAAACCCTGCTAAGTGTTACATTTTAAAGGACAGAGTAGAGTGGTCAAAAATGTATTACAAATGCCTGTGACCCAGGAAACAGCAACTAGTTAAACATGCACAGAGAAAGGCAAATGTGAGTAAGCAGTATAAAATGCTACAATGTTGCAATTTGGTTAAATTAACATGCAATAGCAATTGTGCACCTTCTACTAGCCCGTGTTACATAAAGGATGATACTTCCTTCCCATGGATCTTGCAGATACTAAAAATACATTTTTTAAACAAAAAATATCTTTATTGGATTGTCACCTATAACATAGACAATAATACATTTATATAAATAAAAACAAATCATACTGACATATTTTCATTTGTAAACATTATACATCAAATGTAATCTTCTATACAATCATTGCAATTGAACATTACATAGCTTGTTCATTTCCTGCCTTCCCTTAAACCTAATTCTTCCTCCAAAACATTATTCTGCATTCCCATTTTTTCCTATGTAATTTGCCACTTCCCACTTCCAGTTCTTTTATCTCTGTTACTATATTCACTATTTCTAATATGGTCGGTTTAGATTTTAATTTCCACTTTTTAGTAATTGCCATGAGGAAAGGCAGGTAATGGAGTCCTAGTACTATAAAACACAAGCTTTATTTACAAATTGGAACACTGAAACAGACATGTAATGTTACGAACATCCCCCAAAAACATTAATTTTACATCTGTTAATAGGCAATCACAATAAATTATACATAACACTGGTATATATGGCATCCCTGCATAAAAAATATGTAAGGACACCAAAACAAAATAATTAATAACTGGACATTTGATAAGTAATTTGTAGGACACCAAAGACTTCAGTTAAATAGAATTTTGACACTCAACAGCCTGATATAGCCTGTTACTTGTGCTACCCAATTCAGTTTATAATATGATAACACTAGACTGCTAGGGGCAGTATTCCACTGTATCAAAATAACTCACTGAGCTTTACTTCATTGTAAGAGTATTCTGATTCAGAATTATAATTGTCCATAACAATCACCTCAGATGCCAACTCTGAAACAAAAGAAGATCACCATCACTGAAACCTTAATACCATTGACTGGACAATACCTTTAGAAAGGCCTTGCTCAGATACATGAATCATACAAATATTAAATAATCTTATTGAGAAATGATTTTCTATTACTAAAATAACAATGAAAAGTAAATATTGTAGTATGGCAAGAGCAGAAATTTAAAAAAGCAAAGAATAAAGCTTGTTCTAAACAGAAACAACATCTATTTTCCAGGGCTGCATTCACTTTCTTTCATTAAGGAGATGGTGTAGGCTAAAATTAAAAGAACCTATAATATCCTTCTTAATAAATAAGCAAACTAAAGTTATAATCCTGCTAAGTCACAAAGGAAATGGACAAGTCTTGACTCAAACCCCTTGCAAACCATAACACATTATTGTTCTTAAATTGTCTAAAATGCTAATCCACCTACCAGTTTTTCTAGCAACCTAAGGCTAGCAATCCAAAAACGTACATGATCGGAATACTGTCTAAATCTCCAATCCCAAAACTTTCAGATTAGTGCACACATTTTTAAAGTATCCCAAATACAACCCATGCCCCTAAACTATTAATGTCTCCATTTTTTTTTTGTATGGCTCCATCAAGCACTTCTTAGCAAATATACTTATTATTGACTTAACAAGTACAACTACACTCATCAACTAATTTGAAACATGCCACCAATGTACTCCTCCAAAAACTGAGCAACAACAAATCCTTAAGGCTTTTTTGTCCATTTGTCACACTATGCCCTATTATTAATGTGCTTGAAAAAATTAAAATTCTCAAGTTATTGATCATATAAACAAATAGGGATTACTTTCCGAATCTCTGCATGTTATTAAGGAAGGGCATAATGCTTTCACTGGCATATAATTAGCTACTGACATTTTTACCTAGCACTAGATAAAGGAAAATTTAAACAAAGAATATCTGCAGATCTTAAAAGGGCTCTTGATTTTTGTTGGTCATCCACTTCTAGTAAACAAATTAAACATACTAAAATTTGAAGATTCAGTATTAAAATGGCTGACTAGCTACCTTATGAATAGGGCAGACAGTATTATGTCTTTAAGGAGGCTATCTATTGCTGCATTAATAGTTATAGGAATTACCAAGACAATGTACTGGGATGACTGTTCTTTTCTTTACTTATTAATGATCTCACATCTCTGGACCCAAATTCAATAACCATTCTTTATGACAACTATATACTATTACTCAGATGTAGGTAAACTCTTCAGCCCTCAGATGCATACCTCTAAAATGATTTTAAATCTCTACCCCACTGGATTAAAGAAATCCAGCTGCAACATACACAATAATAACCCATTTATATGACCTTTGGTTTTATAAAACTTTTAAACATGTAAATACATATATCAATGACTGGATTGGTGAAATAAATAATGTTAGGCAAAGAGCAAATAGACCACATTTAGGAAACAATGTGCCTATTCTCTGCAAAGATTGTTTAACCCCTATGAAACAAGATGATATCCCTGACAACTTTGGAATTCTAGATGCAAGTATTCAGCAATCTGAGGATTCAGAGTGTTTAGATGGAAGCAAAAAAAGAAAGAAAGGAAGAAGTTCATAAAACATAAGGAAGAAAAAGAAACTAATAAATGTCCATAAAGTAAAGAGAATTCATGCTAAAAAGGACACTGCTTTGTTATTTAACACACAGATTACAGGGAATAATAACATTTTTATCAGAGAACCTTCAGTCTACAGAAAAAGGCATAATTTTTACAAAAGAAATGGTAGAAAAAAATAGGCAAGGGGCAAGTGAAAAGGAAGAAATCAAAACTGAATATGGAAGTACTGAAGAATATTACTGCAAGAAAAAAGACGAGAAAGGCAGATGTTGACTATATGACCCAAGCTGTGGATTTACAATACCAGCTGGATGAGAATTCAACATGCAGTGATAACATGGGATTAATGAAATGAAGCTCTATCCTTCATAACACTTGATAGAGCAGATATTATTGTATTAGAAGTTGAAAATTCTTCAGATCTGGTCAGAAAAAAAATATTCTTGTAATTGGAGGTTCAGTTATTAGAGGAACTGATACTTACATTTGTACAGAAGATAATTAAAATTGAATAGTGTTATGCTTGCCAAATAGAAGCATCCATATTATCTTATCGAAGTTTCAGAATATCGAATCTGATATGGTCGACACCATATCATTGAATTCTGAAACACTGAAAGATAAAAAAATGCCTAAAAACCAAAATAAATAAAACTTACCTTTGCAAGCATGGGGCAAGTTCCCCTGCATCCCCCATGTGGGGGGCTGTGCCCCCCCACATCCCCTCTACTTAAATATACCAACTTCGAGACCGCACTACATTGAACTAAATGGAAATCTCCCTTTATGGAGATTTCCATTTAAACGTTCCATGTTTCTTGCTTTCACTAATCTGGTGCTGACAATATCAGCTTCGATATTGTCAGCCTTCGACAATGTGAAGTAGACCCAAATAGAAGATGTGAGACAAGCCTTGGAGTACCTTTATACAGTATAAGGAAGTATGGATCTGTTTTTATTCTTGGCAGTACAAATTACCTCATTTGCAAGGACTCTCTGACTGTTAGTAGGTAACTTACAGCCCTCTTAGACTGTATAGTTTGTACTCGTGTTAGAATGTATTCAGGTCACTGTAAATTAAAATATTTTTGGGATAAATACCTACATGGAAAAAATGTCCTATTTTAAAAAGTGTAAAAGTGTAGAACATCCAAGCGTAGTTTTGGGCACGTGTTCAGAGAGGATGGTGTGCATTTATCAAGATCAGGGAAGATTGTTTTTGCAGTAAATATTTTGCAATATTTGACAAACACTAGGTAGGGTTTTTACCAGGATGAAAATTGAACAGTTCACAGAAAGCAACATTTGATGCATCTCTGATGGTTGTTAGTTAATGCTAGGTGTATTAGTAATAACATTGTTTTTATTAGAAAATCTGCTATGTTTCCACAAGTTTCGTGTTGTTATTATTTGCCAAACATGGTTAAAGAACAATGCCTGAAAACAAGTTTTGCCAAGGTATAAGTGTTATTACTGTAACAGACAATCTAACAAAAAATCAGGTGAAGGTATTATGATAGCGATTAAATATATTTATGAGACCTGTGATTATTACATATTCAATTATAATACTAATACTATAGACTGTAACTGTGACAATAAAGAACCCTAGAACATATAACAATTGCTGTAGTGTGTAGACCACCAAAATCAAGTCCTGATGACCTAGAGGAATTCATACATTTCTTACATGAAACGCAGGAGGGAAGAATAATATTAAATGGGGACTTAAATTTACCAGAAACAGACTGAATAATATTGATTGAACAACATTAGTAAGGAAATTATTCACAAGGTATGTTCAGGAACAATTGCTATTTGCCAGGGAATGGAGCATACTAAACATTGTTTGTGTTCCTAAAGAAATTACTGTTACTTCAAGTCAAGTTTTACTACCAGTGATCGTGGGGTAATAAAGGTTAATTTGTTGTTAGGTAATTCTGACAAACTGAAATCTAAACCGTTGCACAGAAGATTAATTATAGATTATACGAATGCAAAACAGTGACTATGTAAAACTAATTGGTGTGACATGTCCAGTGGAAAAAATGCAGATTTAATGTGAAAAGTTTTGAAAGAGAAATTGTTTGAGTGCAACAAATAAAAAAAAAAAATGTTTAACATCACGATCTAGGCATACAACATCAGGGGGCTATATTTCCATAAGAACAAGATACCTGATTAAGGTGAGAGACAAAAAATATAAGAAATGAAGAGAGGTCGAACTACAACTTTGAAAACTGAAACAGACAAGCTGGACAAACAAATTTAGCACTGTGTGAGACAAGATTCAGAAAATTTTGAAGAAAATGTATATAAAGATAGTGAGGATAATAGGAAACTTTTTATAAACACATAAGATGTGAAAGGAGTACAGACAACAGCATATATATATATATATATATATATATATATATATATATATATATATATATGTATGTATGTATATATATATATATATATATATATATATATATATATATACACACACACACACACACACACACACACACACACACACACACACACACACACACACACACACACACACACACACGCACACATGCACACACGCACACACAATCTTATGCAAAACAGTTTGGCTCATCATAGTGAATGTTTAACCAGTGCATTACATTTCAGTAAAACAATGTTTATCTGAGACAATGCTGTTATTACTTGCAAATATGAAAGATCCATCAGTATTTTTGAGAAACAAATATGTGCAAAAGCAGGACACATATATATTATGACATATCAAGATAAGCATGGCATGACAGTTTGTCATGAAATGATGATGTGTGCCTACATTCAAAATGATTGCTACACTGTAAACTAACAGAGACACCAACAACATAACATTTATAATAGGACCTGCAATATAAAACCCTGAAATATGCCTTACAATGTAGTCATGCAGACAGCCTATCAGAAAATCACACTTTTTTATGGTTAATCATTTGTATGTATGCCTGATACAATTGAGTTGAGGTGTTCATAGCAGAGGTAAGCTCAAGTATAACTGAGTTTAACGGGTAATTAAGGCATCATTTTGCCATCCCATAAATATCAGATATTACGATGAATCAGCAGGACAAATATCATTAGTTATATGCAAAAGAGATGAGCAATGCAACATGGATAATGACTGACCTCACAACATCATAGAATTAGAGCGCAGCTCAATACCTCAGAAAATGTGACAAACATGAACACTGTCACAGCATGTGAGTTCTACTAATGCAGTTTTTTTCCACACAGTACCCATCACAAAATGTATACAAGTCACTACCTGCAGTTATTTGTATCTATGTACTTGATTAAGTAAAACACTAATGCTGATTAATGGATCTTAAACAAACAGATACAAAAATAATAACAGGAGTGGTCCTGGGCACACTTGCTGAAGAAGGTAGCCAACATTGTGATCAACAATTGATCATAACTGTGTACTACTGAAATGCATGACATGCTGAAATGAAGTACATACCAGATATCATTTGCCAAGTCCATTACCTTACTTGGATAGAAGGAAGTTTCTTTGCTCACCAGTGGGAGTGGGGAGCCTTGAGCAGCCTACCTGTCCCTGTAGGAAGTGACCTCAGCACAAGAAGCTGTAGTAAATGGTTGTTTTGGACCATTTCTAGCTCTTTTGTAGTTCCCTGTTTAAAATCCGTGTTTGTTCGGCTTTGCGCGGTTGTGCGCATAGCGCAGCGCCAGTTAAACAAGGTTAAACTTCTTCTGGCTCTGCCAAGTCTGCTCTTCAAATTTTCCCTTAAGGAAGCTCTACTCTTAGTATAATCAGACTACTCACTATATTATAAGCCTAGCACTTGCTCTCAATACTTCTCTACTAAGTAAGCACTCTCATACTAAGTAAAGCACTACATCTACCTACCACCCCTGTGAATATCCACTTCCCTTAAAGGTACAGCATTCCCTTATACAGTTCTAGCATGTCGAGTGGTAGATTACTGGCATCCTCTCCAGTTCAGCTGGTCAATCTGGGTATCTTGAGACAAGGCTACAATTGTCTCATGTACACAGACAACCCTCTCCTCCTCCCAACAAACACAACACAAATACATGTGAGAGATACAATTATATAGCCAAACTGGAGGCTGAACTCTCTCAACTCAGGGCTGGCATGACCAGACAGGAGGAGATGGTAACCACACACACAACAATCCCAGTCCCACATAGACCTACCACAACTGCAAACCAAACACATAAAAACACAAAGACATACTCGGAGGCTCTAATAAAAAACTTACCAAAACAACAGAGGCTCCCAAAGCAGACATCCAAAAATCCACCACCTCAAAACAAAACACATGCAACACATACTTCAATAAATCAGTGTGTCAACCAATCACAGCCCTTAAGGCCAAACACCATGCCTGATACACTAGTAATAGGTGACTCTATAGTCAGACACACTGATGTCCCACTGACCAGGCTGAACAAGAGCGGGTGACTGTGAGCTGTCTATTGGGAGCTAGGATCTGCCACATAACACACACACTCAAGTCACTCCAAAGCAAGTACAAATATGACTCTGTCATTGTCCATGCTGGTGTGAATGACCTGAGACGTACCTCCCTGAACTACATGAAAAGAGACATAGAGGAGCTCTCCGATTATGTAGCCCAGGCTGGCATGACCCTGACCCTGAGCAGCATCTTGCCCTCACCAAGAATGATATCACAATACAAAGATAAGATGATCAACTTTAATAATTGACTCAAGTACTGGTGTCATTCTAAAGGGATGCAATGTCTGTCTGCCTGGGATGACATGTTGGACAAGCCACGCTGCTTTGCAAGGGATGGCTTACACCTGTTGCCACTGGGCTTCCAGATATTGGCTAAGGCTCTTGTCACCCCCATAGTGCCTTTTTTAGGCAAGACTCAAAAGACAAACCCACCTCCTTAGAAAACAAAAATGGAAAAAAACTAAGGGTAATGCTGCTCAACGCCAGAAGTCTAAATCTCAAGATGCAGGCACTCAATGCACTCCTCAGCATGGAGAACATCGACGTCTGTGCATTAACTGAAACCTGGTTCAAGGCTCCTGAGAGCATCCCAGCACTACCAGGCTATACCTCGTATCACGCTTTTCGGCCCCAAAACCCAGGCCGAACCACAAAGGGAGGGGGAGTGTCCATATTCATCAAAGACACCCACACCTCAAGGTTAGTAGCAACACATGAAGCATCAGAGACCATACAGGTGCAACTAACCATAGGCAAAACTGCTATACAACTGGTAGCATGTTACAGACCACCCTCCCAGTCTCAGGAACCCCACTCAGCCTTCCTGAAGACATTGGAGGATATGAATGTATCACAAAATACCTTCGTACTGGGAGACTTCAACTACCCAAACATAGATTGGGTACATTATTCTAGCCCTAATACCCTAACCCAAAGGTTCCTGGAATTCATAAATTCAAATGCACTGGAACAACTAGTCACTTCTCCCACTAGGGGAGATAATATACTGTGTGTTGGGGAAACCAAAGAATTTGTGTGATGATGCAGGTTTTCATATTAAATTATTGGAAATGGAGTCTAGATTTATTTTGAATTATAAAACTCTCTTTCCGAATGGGTTGAATATGGAAGTTTGACAAAAACTTCTTTATATGAAAGAAATTTTTTCATAAAGGAAATTTAGCAGTATATTTACACGAAGCAATGATTGTGTTTATATAGGGAATTTATTGAGCACGATTATTTTACATGTTTTTGTTACAGAAATTTCATGAAAGAGAGGTGATGTTAATGTATTTTTGCACATTTTTTAAAAAAAGTAAGAAGTCTGAGATTTCTAAGGTGAAGAAGTCCATAGTAAAAATGTTTGCAGGTATAAGGTGATTCATTCAGAGTAATTAGGAAATGCTGGTTAATGGTTTTATTGAATCAATTATGTATGTGAATAACATGGATGTGTTATAAAAGGGGTGTTGTGCGGTTTCACAAATTGTATTCCTTGAGAAGGCGAAGGCCAAGGTACCAGAATTAAAAAAGATATTTACACAGCTTGACTGCCTGTGTTGTGTTTCAGTATTCTAGCGAGATAATATACTAGACATGATCATCACAAACATGGGGACAAAATGCTCCACACCGGAAGTATACCCCTCACTAGTGAGATCTGACCACAAACTAATCACCCTGGATATACATATCCCACCTCCACCCCCAGCACAAAAGACCACAGTGAAAAACTTCTCAAAAGCAGACTTCACTCTTCTTAAGACTGAGATGGTATCCTTTAAGCCCACTGTGCCAGTGGATACCACATCCCACAATGCCAAATCCTTCACAAATGCTTTCTATGGACATCTCCAAGAATGCATGGATCATGCAATCCCAAATAAATCCAAGTCCCTCTCCATCAAAGGCAAGCATCCTGTCTGGTGGACCTCAGCCATTAACAAATTGTATAACAAAAGAAGGAAGCTACTGCACGTCAGAGCAAAATCCCATGAAGGGAAGACATCTCTGATCAACATTAGCAGAAAACTATGTTCTCTCATAAAAACAGCCAAGGCCAACTTTGAGAGAAAAATTGCTAAGGACACTAAAGATAACCACAAAGCCTTCTTCAGCTATGTTAGAAACCTGGGTGGAAACCCTCAGATATGCTCAGAGTTAGTTCACAACAACAAAAAATACACTGAACCCACAGATATTGCCAACATTCTAGCTGACAGGTTCAGTGCAAATTTCTCCCCTCCCTCACCCCCAAAAGAAGAAATACTTATCCCAGCTGAATGTAATCTCCCTGTCATCTCAGATGTCCAAGTGAGAACCGCCTTAAACAAAGCTAAAACACAGCATCAATGGGACCTGACGGTATCCCGGGTTGCGTGTTATGTGAACTCCAAGAGGAGTTAAACCCACACATAAAAATGCTATTTAACCTTAGCCTTACTTCAGGATATGTACCTGAACACTGGCGTACAGCAACAGTGGTCCCACTCCACAAAGGGGGTACCTCTACAGACCCTGGGAACTACCGCCCCATAAGCTTAACCAGCCTGGTCTGCAAAGCTATGGAAAGAATCATTATGGAACTCATAAACAGAGACATAGGGGACCTACAGACAATTGACCCCACCCAGTTCGGCTTTGTAAAGGGCAGATCCTGCCTTTTGAACCTGGTTGACTTTTTTGAAACAGTCACTAGAGCCATTGATGAGGGCAAAGCAGTCCATACAGCCTACCTGGACTTGGCTAAGACCTTCGACACAATACCCCACTCAGGCATCATAGATAAGCTCAACAGCTTAAATGTAAACCCTTATGTCACTAGATGGGTTGCAAACTGGCTAAAGGACAGAACCCATAAAGTTAAAATCACTAGAGCAATGTCAGACTCAAAGCCAGTCACAAGTGGTGTCCCACAGGGATCTGTCCTGGGACCCCTCTTGCTCGGCATTTATTTCTCAGATGTTAAAGCAAACATGGGAGGGTTGTGGCTGACAAAGTTTGCAGATGACTGCAAACTAGGCGCCATAGTTGATACACCAGCGGACACATACATCCTACAAAAAGGCCTCACAGAAATGGACAACTGGTGCCGGAGTCACGGACTTAAACTAAATGCCAAAAAATGTATAGTCATCCCCTTTGGGAAAAACAAAGTACCCACAAATTATCACATAGACAGCAACCGACTGAGTATGGAAAAAGTAATCAGAGACCTAGGGACCCAAGTCGACAACGACCTCTCATTTGACACCCACGTTGCCAAAGTGGTTAGAAAAACATTCTACCTTGCACACCTCATCATGAAGGGATT
This sequence comes from Protopterus annectens, assembly GCF_019279795.1. NCBI lineage: Eukaryota > Metazoa > Chordata > Ceratodontiformes > Protopteridae > Protopterus > Protopterus annectens. Next base: position 830,071,286 of record NC_056730.1, on the reverse strand, counting down.
CACATCCAGATCCAGGGATGTCATTGTACCTCTATACTCCTCCCTCATCAGACCCATGATTGAGTACAATGCCCCATTTGGTATGTACCTCACCCGGCATTTGCAACAGCTGGAGAGACCACAAAAGTACCTCACCAAGAGGATCAAGGATCTCCAACATATGTCTTATTCTGCCAGACTAAAGAAACTTCAACTCTATTCAGTAGCATACTGCCTGCTCAGAGGTGATCTCTGCCTGACGTAAAAGGCCAAGTCCAATCAGGATCTGATGGACATCCTCCACCTCAAAAAATCCAAATCCATCAGGACCACAGGAGCTAAAGACTTAAACCTCGGCACAAGTATGAATAGGACATGCTGGAGGGATAGATTCATAACCCAGAGGCTTCTCATGCTTTGGAACAAGATCCCAGTTTGTATTAGGCAGAGCCCCTCACTGACTCTCTTCAAGAGAAATCTTAATGAGTGGATGGGAGATCGTAAGTTTACTCCAGGGGTCACATCTGTGTCACTGCTAGACAGGGGCACAGTAAACTAATTCTATTATATAAGGGGACCTTCATTGTGTCACTACTAGACAGAGGCACAGTATTCTAAATTTTATTCTGTACATTTTTGTACCATTTCATGGGGTGGCAAAAGCCACATCACTATGGCTAGGCTTACAAATGCCCCAGGGCAGATAGCCTAGTACTATACTATGAAACTATGAAACTATGATGAAAGACACCCTTTCAGCAATAGAACAAGCAGACTATGCACAACACTCAGTAGGCACCACTACTGGACATATAAACTTGCCCTCACCGGGTTCTCAAAAACATTTAACAACACAACAACTTATATGTGAAATAATCTGGGTAAAGATACTAGGACAGGTGCACAGATATTATTTATTTCACAATTGTTTACAGGGATAGTGAGACTGGGCAATTTGCCCATTTTCAGCAGAGGACCTGGGAGAAAAGCTCCACAGAATAAGAAACAGTTCGAAAAAATAGAAGGCAAAGTTGTTGTTGTTTGTCTTTCAGCTTTTTCCTGGTAAGGGGTCGCCACAGCGGAACTCCGGTCCGTTAATGATTGTCAGTAGATTTTTCCAAAATGCAGAGGTGCCAGCTCAATGCCCAACCTTCAACGAAGGCACGCCCACTTACGCACACATGTCTTTTGAATGCTACCCAACAGCGGGGAGGACATGCAGACTCCACACAGAAGGCACTCCCAAGCCAAGCATCGAACAGGAGAACCTTTTGCTGTGAGGTAACAACGCTACCGCCATACCACTGCAGCGTATGATAAAGTTATGACTTCAAATACATAAAACAGAATAGCAAATTACAATGCAATATATACAATATATGGTTCTAGCATTTTTTTTCAAGTTAGATACAAATGTGTTGGTTTAGATACATGCAGTTATACATCAAACATTTTAGTTTTAACAGAATTGATGCTATTGCTTTTTGTACAGTATGTTACATTTTGCAGGTAATAACTTACAAGGTATGAGAAGTTAGACTGACAGCAGAGAAAATAGTTGATGGAGATCTTAGTACAGGAGGAACAGGGAAAAGGTTGAAGAGAAGGCAGAACAGGGAAACTAGGTGGGGAAAGATGGGGGTGGGTATTGTAGGAAGGGTTGTGTGGAAATAGAATAGAGGAAGTGGGAGATGAACAAAATGGTTGTGAGAAAAAAGGTGTCATTTAGGTTGTTCTTAAAAAATGAATGTGATTATTTTCTGAAACATACCCTGCTTATAACTCACAATTAGAATTTTGTATTATGTACACAATGTCATTTGCATTAGCTGCATTATGGGCAGTCTGACTTTAATATTAGTATGCCTGATTCTGCAAGCAAAAGTGGCATTTTAACAATGTTATGATTGCTTATGAGGAATCTAATGCCTGCAGTTAGAACACAAACCTCTCCCCCTGCACTGGTCCTCCAGCCTATGCATCCACTTGATGTACAGTGCCTAATTCCTAGCTCTATCTTCATCACCTACAAAAGGAAAAGTAATAGGTTTTACTAGAACAGATGGATTCTATCAGTTGATTATATATTGTTTGGTATTGAAGAATTAATAGTAAAGAATACTGAGTGTCACATGTTCTATAGCCTTGACATGACATAAAGTTCACATTTTGCATATTCAGTCATTGCTGTGTCACTATCAATACTTCACACATGTGGAACAATATCTAAAAACAGGAAGAACACGGTTTTAAACCTATAATTCTTATGTACGTTTGCATTACAAACCTGACACCTATCTGCCTAGCTAATTTATCTTAGCTGTGATTGCATGGATTTATGTAGCTTAAATAACAGAAATATATGACTATGCAGGGATGATTCACAGAAAGGGACTGGTAACATTGAAGTAAAAGGCCAACTTTAAAAGTGCTGTGTACTTGAAACAGAGCACTATGTGATCCTGACTGAATTTCTTCACACTGGTAAGAGCGCTAAATAAAATCTGTAACATTGGAGAGTTCACGTTCTCAGGCAGTGCAATAGAACCTGTGTATGCACTTTACAGAAAAACAGGTACATCAGTGTTGTAACATACATCATTTCATTTATGTAGGTGTCAGTCAATATCAAATACAATTGCCTATATTGTGTCAATAGAGATGTGCAGCTAAGATATATGGACTGGCAATGAGATGCACATGCAGTCACAGTGGCAGAACTGAAATGTTTCCAGAATCACTGTGGATAATGACAATATTTGTAATTATACATTAATTAAGCTTTATAGGTGTTAATGCACATCATGCATACAAGTACAAAAACCACGAAGTAACCAAAAACAACAGAAGCCTTGGTCAAGGAAAAAAGAAGGTGCACCTTGCAGGAAATAGCGTAGTAAAAATTTTTAATAGCCGCTTTCGTCAGAAGACTTCATCAGAATACACTACCAGTCAAACAATCCTCTTTATATAGCAAACACTGTGATCAATTATACAATTAAAAAAGTAATTAAAAATGTATTAATTAAATAACATTCTTTCAGTAGATATATCAATGCATAACTTATGATCTTTCAAGAAACATTTGATGTTAATGGCATTGTTTAACCCTGGAAATTTATCAGACCTTAATCTGATTTGCCACAATGTTTCCCTTTGTTCTACGTAATTTTTAAAATCACCCCCCCTGCCATCTGATTTACATACTTCAATAACTGTGAACAAAAATTTCTTAAAGTTCTTTCAAACTAAAGAATGCTTAAACAAAGCATTTGTCTCATCGTGACATTTAATACTATACACATGTTCTCGACTGCGTGTTTTTAGACACCTAGTGGTCATTCACACGTAAAAAGCCGGACAAGTACTACAAAAACTAATATAAATGACACCTTTAGTACAACAATTGACATATTCTGGTACTTCAAAAGTTCTATCAATAGTGTCGATAACTATGACCGGCCCTGGAAAAATGTACCTACACATGTTGCATTCAAGACAGGGAAACATGCCTTTTTTAATGGTCCTGTTGGTTTCTAACCATTTGTTGTTTTTCTCCAATGCTTTTTTAGTATTAAACGTGTTTCTAAAAACAAAATTAGGTTTGTTACCTAAAACTTTGCAAATGTCATAATTACCCTGTATAATCTTCCGATTTTTCTCAAGTAAACCTTTTATTCTGGTACTGTCCATACTCATGTCTAAGGAACAAACCAAGTTATTATTAATAATAGTTCTGTTTACTCCAATAGTTGGAACTGTAGCATTGTAAAGGGTATTGACATTCAACAAAGCTGGATAGTGTGTTTTTCGCTTGTTTAATACTTCATTAATAATGTCATATAACATCTGTTCACCATACCCCCTATTAATAAACATTGTTTTAATCAATTCTATTTCTTTTGTCAGGTCTTGCTCCTTTGATGTCATACGACTTGCCCTAATGAACTTTCCCTTTGGAATATTTCTAATGATGTGCCTTGGATGTCCACTCTGGTAGTGGAGGTAACTGTTGGTAAAAGTTTTTTTCTGAAATATTCTACTGTGAAACCTATGTTCCATAGTATCCCACCAAAAAGAGATGTCCAAAAAATTGATTGTTGACCCCATTTCCCCCAAGGTAAATTTTAAAAAACTCTCAGACTGGTTGATTTCAGAAAGAAAACATTCTACTGTGTCATTAGTACCTTCGATGATGAACACCAAGTCATCAAGAAACCTATAATATTGCAAAATTTGAAATTTTGTCTTAAGTGGGGTAAGAAATTCTTGTTCCCACCATGACATCACTAAATTAGCATAGGAAGGTGCATGTGGTGACCCCATAGCTACACCTCTTTTTTGTCTATAGTAGGATTGACCAAATAAAAAATAATTGTGGTGCAACAAGATGTCCAAAAACCTACATATGGTAGAAATTTGACCTGCGCTGAATTCCTGATTTTTACTTAAAAAACTACGTATGGCTTCAACCCCTTCGTCATGGGGAATGCAAGTATACAAAGAAACCACATCCATGGTAAAAATAATGTGGATGCTGGGGTCAAAGATGTCCGTTTCTGCAAAATCCTTTAGTTTGTTCAAAAAGTACCAGGAATCCTTGATAAAGGATTCCTGTTTAGAAACTAATGGTCCCAATGTAGCGTCTACAATAAGTGATATCCCTTCTGTGACAGAATGAGGAGAAGACACTATTGGTCTAAATGGTGGGTCTAGAGGGTATTTGTGCACTTTCGGAATGCCAAAAAGAACACCTATCCTAGGTTTGTCAGTGACACAAAATTCATAAACTTCATGATTAATCTCATTGGACATCAAGGCTTCATATAAAAATGAATGTATTAACCTTTGTTTTTTGTTAATCTCATACAGTGGAACAACTTCGTATTCATCTTTGTTGTTTAACATTTCTAACATTTTCTTATTGTAAGAATCTTGTGTCATAATGACAGTGTTGCCCCCTTTGTCACTTCTCATGAATCGTAAAGTGTTGTTTTTGTTACACAATTGTTTAAAAGCTTTCCTTTCGTCAGGAGTTAAATTATGTTTACTTCTAATGTCTTTAGCCAAAACATTGTCAAGTTCTTGTATACATGTCTCTTCAAAAACTCTAATAGTGTGAGTTAACTGGGGGTTATAAGTGGAAGGTTTAACCAGGGCTTTGTTTAATTCTGGAATACCATGCATTAAATAAGAAAGATTTAACTTCCTTGCGTATTTTTAATGTCCACAACTGTTTTACTAAAGTCAGCTTTAATTGTTGGAACAAAATTAAAGCCTAACCTTAACACTTTCAGTTCATTATTGTTGAAGACAACATCTGTCAAGTTTATAATGTCAAAAATATCCGATTGTGGTGTTGGGTCTCGTCTCCTGACGAGTTTGACCCCAGGAATGTACGACTCCTCGTTAATACTGTCTTTTTGACAGATGGAACTTTCTTGGCCAAAAAAGAAGAAGATGAAGAAGAGGAGCCTGTGGTACTATTGATGTTACCCCCACAGGTCTTTCCCTTAGTAGAACTTACATCAATGATATTTTTATCGGTAGAGTTGGTTTCAGGTTGATGTACTACAGTACCTGTGTCAGCCTTCTCAACATCTACCTGACTGTTGTTACTAAAAGTGTTTGCTGTGGTCTTTAAAAAAGTAGTTGGAAAATATTATAGGTTTGTTGATGACTTGGTGTTCATCATCGAAGGTACTAATGACACAGCAGAATGTTTTCTTTCTGAAATCAACCAGTCTGAGAGTTTTTTAAAATTTACCTTGGGGGAAATGGGGTCAACAATCAATTTTTTGGACATCTCTTTTTGATGGGATACTATGGAACATAGGTTTCACAGTAGAATATTTCGGAAAAAAACTTTTACCAACAGTTACCTCCACTACCAGAGTGGACATCCAAGGCACATCATTAGAAATATTCCAAAGGGACAGTTCATTAGGGCATGTCGTATGACATCAAAGGAGCAAAACCTGACAAAAGAAATAGAATTGATTAAAACAATGTTTATTAATAGATGACATTATTAATGAAGTATTAAACAAGCGAAAAACACACTATCCAGCTTTGTTGAATGTCAATACCCTTTACAATGCTACAGTTCCAACTATTGGAGTAAACAGAACTATTATTAATAATAACTTGGTTTGTTCCTTAGACATGAGTATGGACAGTACCAGAATAAAAGGTTTACTTGAGAAAAATTGGAAGATTATACAGGGTAATTATGACATTTGCAAAGTTTTAGGTAACAGACCTAATTTTGTTTTAAGAAACACGTTTAATACTAAAAAAGCATTGGAGAAAAACAACAAATGGTTAGAAACCAACAGGACCATTAAAAAAGTTATGTTTCCCTGTCTTGAATGTAACATGTGTAGGTACATTTTTCCAGGGCCAGTCATAGTTATCGACACTATTGATAGAACTTTTGAAGTACCAGAATATGTCAATTGTTGCACTAAAGGTGTCATTTATATTTGTTTTTGTAGTACTTGTCCCACTTTTTACGTGGGAATTACCACCAGGTGTCTAAAAACGTGTATTCGTGAACATGTGTACAGTATTAAATGCCACGATGAGACAAATGCTTTGTTTAAGCATTCCTTAGTTTGCCAGAACTTTAAGAAATTTTTGTTCACAGTTATTGAAGTATGTAAATCAGATGGGGGGGGGTGATTTTAAAAATTACGTAGAACAAAGGGAAACATTGTAGCAAATCAGATTAAGGTCTGATAAATTTCCAGGGTTAAACGATGCCATTAACATCAAATGTTTCTTGAAAGATCATAAGTTATGCATTGATAAATCTACTGAAAGAATGTAATTTAATGAATACATTTTTAATTACTTTTTTAATTGTATAATTGATCACAGTGTTTGCTATATAAAGAGGATTGTTTGACTGGTAGTGTATTCTGATGAAGTCTTCTGACGAAAGCGGCTATTAAAAATTTTTACTACGCTATTTCCTGCAAGGTGCACCTTCTTTTTTCCTTGACCAAGGCTTCTGTTGTTTTTGCACATCATGCATACTTGATGTTTAAAAAAGCTATACTGCATAACTAAACATGCCAGTATCTGGCATATCTGTTCTTATTTAGTCTTTACTGAAATATAAATATAATCACAATGATTCAAACTCACATTTCTCCATGGGACATTCATATTGGACCATTGCATAATGGGTTAAGCAATGTGACAGATAAATCATCCCATCATAATGGATTACTGAGGAATATTTGCAGAATGTAGTGAATAGACCTGCGGTGGTGGTGCTGTGGTAGCGTTGTCACCTCACAGTAAGATGTTGTCTGGTTTGATTCTCAGCTAGAGCGTTTTCTGCATGGAGGCATGTGTGAATAGGTGTACCTTCATTGAAGGTTGCGCGTCAGGCCAGGCAAGCCGGTATGTAAAAATCAACTGCCAATCATTAGTGGACCAGAGTTCCGCTGTGGCGACCCCTAACTGGGAAAAGTCGAAAGATGCAAAAAATTTGCAGAATGTAGTGAATAATGGGAAAATGTGTAGTCATCTGAGGCCTATGCACTATGGACATCAATGCACCATATAATTACTAGATATGTAAAAAGTTATACTGTTTATCTGTACAGGCAATTAACTCACATTTCTGCTCCCATATGTAATTATCAAAATGAAATACAAATACTCTATAACAGGAGTTGAACTCAGATGTATCCATAAGGCATTCACCTTAACCAGGAGCTCAACAGTCTGAGCTAGCATACAGCACAATGCATTATAAAGTACAGCATTATTTCTATGGTATTATGATGTATTCCATCATATAGCAGTATTATGCCTTAGTATTTAACAGTTTTATAATGTAGAGACAATAATGCATGTTTGTATTACTTAGCATTCATACATACAGACACATACTACGCAATGCTTGTTGAATTGTTGTAACTGAGAAATGAGTAGTCATCCAAGGCCTATGTGCTATAGGTGTCAGTGAAACATAACCATTCTATATATTTAGAAAAGATGCACTGTATACTTGTCAAAAATAGATGGCTTCAATTACTGTATCAACAGCAATATTTACAAAATGATCTGTAAGGAGCTTTGAACCCAAACATAAGAAATCATTAACTCCTGTGATTCATTTCTTAACCATTTGAGCTAATTGACATAACTGCTTTATCCTGTTTGCAATAAGATTATTTATGGCATGTAATTCACAGTTGTACGTGTATAATATTAAGTGCACTAGTATTAGTCTAATCATTACAGGAAGCTATGAAAACAATCCCATACACACATACTTCTAGGAAATACTTTTTTTTATAAAGCAGATGTTAAGGTAGGGGTGATAAAACTTCATGTAGGCATCAGTAGGCTGGCGTCAGACCTCGGAGACCCTCTGGTGAAGATCCTCGGTGTTCCTCCGATGCAGACCATCGTAGCAGCGATGGACTTGCTTGTCAGTCTAGAAAATCCCAGACTATCAGTGGTGCTTCCTAACAATCTGGTTCCATAGTTTGATGACAGCAATGTTCCTAGGGCATGTTCGTATTCTTTGCTCATGTCCAGCATAGGCACTGAGCATCTGTGTGGTCCCCTATTCTGTCCAGTTTGGCACCTGGACAAACTGAAGCCATCTCACAGTCAACATCTGCACTTTTTATGTATGGTCTATCCTTAAAAACACCTTCAGAAAATTGCAAACTGAGGTTCCACTCAGTTTGCAGGTAGCAATGGCATGACCAGTATAAGTATTCAAATCACATTTTTAAATTGGTGCATATAAAATGGTATTAGGCAATTGGATGGCATTGGGTACATGTCACAGATAGTGCCATTTACTGATACATATTGGGTAGTTACATAGAGAACCTTCCTGTTACACTGAGCTATCCGTTAATGTGCCAAATTTATGGAAATTATACAGTCATGCTCAAATGGAATTCCAAACCCTTGAATGTTAATAAAACCTATTAATGTATGGTGCAAATGGTTCCTAAACATGCACATAGGTGCCTTCACTGTCAGGTATAGCTGACTACCAAATAGCTACAAACTTAAGCTGTCCCTGACAGCACTGAAGTGGGGGAATACAATGCTGTTATTAGATATCTATATTATATTTAATGTTTCATAGATTAGTACTAGGCTAACTGCCCTTGTAAGCCACTTCAAGCCTAGCCAATCATCCCATGAGAGAATCAAACCTTGCACCTTATAGCTGTAAGGTAAATATCCTCCCATGTGTATAACTTAAAATTGTTTTTGTTGACAGTTCTTTCTTGTTCAAAAAAGTCTGACATACAATATGGATGTGAAATAATGGGTGTTTGTAGAGATGAACAATAAGCATGCATATGGGTATTTGGCTAAAAGTAAACAGAACCTGTGAAAAGTGCATGGAAACAGCATACAATCTTATCGACTTTTAGGTCTGGTTCACCTTGACAGTATCTGGTATGCTTAAGGAGAAAAATTAATTGCATGAATTTCCATAAGTAATATGTTTAATGAATAGTTTGTGGATACTCTCTGGTCCATAGTAATGTACATACTATAGCTACATCTGCAATGAACAGGTATCTATAGTTTATTGTGATTATTTTGTACTGTCAATGTAATGGTTATGGAGAAGGCCGATTTCACTTACGGGGAAGGGTTTTGAGATGTGTTGACTTTCCTTTCTTAACTAAGATTTCAATGATGTTTAGTAGGCCTTCCTCAACATAGTTTCAAAAAGTAAAAAAATACAAATAAAAAAAAATAATGTTCTATATTCACTAATGTAAATGAATTTTATGAGCCAGGGACAATTGCCTTGTATGGGCATGTCTGTAGTGATGGTCTGTTTGGATTTGTTTAAGGCTTTTGACAGTGCCCCTCATTCTGCTATTATTCTGCTCTAAAATTCTAGAAAAAACATCCACTCCCAACTCATGCCATACCTAACTCAGCACAACCTCCACTCTCCCACCCAACATAGCTTCCGCCCCAGCCACAGCACCATGACAGCCCTCCTTTCCTTTCTTGACATAGTCAACCTAGCATGTGACAGTGGCAAATACATATCCTCACTGTTTCTAGACCTCTCAAAGGCATTCAATACCATCTCCCACTCCCTACTCTTATCCTAGCTCTCACACTTGTACCTCTCTCCCTCAACCTTAGGCTGGTTCTCCAGCTACCTTTCCATGCGCCAACAGGCTGTGCAATGGACAGTCAACCTCCCCTTTTTTACCTACACCCATAGGAGTTCCACAAGGATCTGTACTTGGCCCACTCCTCTTTAACATATTCATCAACAACTTCCACCACTCCATCCCTAACACCTCAGTTATCCAATACGTTGATGACTCCACCATCATCTGCTCAGCCTCCTGCCCCTCCAAACTTCTACTCAAAACCCAAATAGTCTTCTCTAAAACAGAATCATGAATGCAAGCCAATCATCTAGCCCTAACACCAACAAAACAAAACTAATAATTTTCACTCCTACCAAAACCTCCCAATTCAACAGAGACTATTATTCATAAAAACCCACAATAACACCCCTTTAGAAATTATTCCCTGTACCAAGCTACTTGGCATTACCATTGATGAAAACCTAAAATTCGACTCCCACATCCTCTCCACAATCAAACAAACCCACCAGAAAATCGGTCTCCTCTACAGACACAACTGCTACCTCACCCCCTCCACCCGACAAACCCTCGCATCTACCTTCCTTCTCCCCTCTCTCTTGTACGGTGCTCCCCTATTCTCCAACCTGCAATGTGGCCTCCGTTCCAAACTCGAAGCTTGTTACAACAAAATCTGCAAATTTGCAAGCAATTCCAAGAACTCTTCCCATCACTGCCACTCTCTACACAACCTCAACTGCCTAGAACTCCCCAACCACCTAATATACCTACAACTTACAACAGCCCACAAACTCATCTTAAAACCAACAGAATGCCCTTCTCTTGCCAAATCTCTTATACCCTACACACCCAGCTGCTCCCTAAGATCCAAAGGCCAAAACCTCCTACAAGTGCACAAACTCTTATACCCACCTGGCCAACTAGTACTATCCCACACCATAGCCAAACTGTGGAACTCACTACTCCCCCCACTACGTAACTTACCAAATCATAACAACTTCAAATCCATGCTTCTCTTCCATCTGTCCTCCAAACGGGAATGTCCTTCTCATGCTCCCACCTAAATCACCCCCAGCACTAACTCCTCACCTATATCAACTTTTCATTGCCAAAACTAACAAAATGTCATAGGTTTTTCTCTGTACATCTTTCATGTGTTGGGTGGCTGAATGTTTAGACTTAACTGGACTAAAAGTTAATAAGGATAAATGTACTAATTTGCTTTTTGGGAAACCAGTGGTTGAATATCAAATACATTTTAGCGTTACAGAAGCTAGTAAAGCCAATAAGAACGTTGGTTAAGCATCAGTTGGTATAACAATAGACACAACAAAAAACAACTACAGCAATGTACTATTGAAAATTTAATGAAAAAGAAAAGCAAAGCTTTCATGTTCAACAACCCTTCATCAGTGCAGAATAAAACAGTCAGTTAAGGTGTGTTTAAATACATCACCCTATTAAGCACGGCCAATAAAAACAAACAATTAACAATCCATCTTAAAATGTCTTGTTATTAACTTGTATTATGTTAAAGCTCATTAAATAAACATTATATTAAACATACAAAGATATATATATATATATATATATATATATATATATATATATATATATATATATATATATATTTATACATAACATAATATTCTACATATCTTATTTTAAATATATTTGATTTTCTTTTAAGACAGGTTTAAGTGTAGCCATCTGATTAATCCCAGGAAAGAAATTTGCCTGAAGATATAAAATCCATTCATATTCCTTTCATTTAAGTTTATTATTTAGATCACCACCTCTTATATTCTTATTAATAAAAGTTAAAACCCTAAAAGTAAACATATGTTTAGAGTCATTCGCATGAACATGTTTAGCAAGTGAATTTGCTAAATTATTCCTTTTTATATCTGACTTATGCTCAGTAATGCTATCTTTAAGATGTCTAGTAGGTTTTCCTACATAAAAACTTGAGCATACCTTACACCCTTACATGTTGCTAAGTAAATTATATGACAAGAAGTGCAGGTTGTGAAACACTTAAACATATAAATCTTATTGGTAGTAGGATGTCTAAAGCTGTAGTCATTGTTAATAAAACAACAACAGCTGCAGCCATAATTTATTTATTTTACATGTGTTTACTGGGAAAGTCCGACTGTATACCAGTCCATTTTCAGCAGAGGCCTGGGGAGATAAGTTCCAGTGAAGAGTATAAATATGTAAACAAATATGTAAACAAGAAAAAATAATTATGCAACAATATAATACAAAAACTCAAACGATACAACAATATTGTGCAATATAGCATCTAGTGGAAACAATAAACATTGGTAACACATCTCTGGACTGTCTGACTACTTTATTCTTTATCACCTGTCTAGAGCAACAACAAAATTCCCAACAGCCTCTGCTAAACTTTATGTGTTGATATTATCTTGTGTGTGTTTTATTCCTCTCCTAGAATGCATCATGATGGTTGTTATTTTTTACTGATGATGTATTGTTTATGTTTGCCCATGACTGCTTCAATTCAAATTGTACCTTTAGCAGTGAGGTCTCACCAAGACATGTCAGATATGTTTTACTATTCTATTTCTTCCCAATTGTCAACTGTATGCAATATGTAGCCTACATGAAATCTCTAGTCCTTTTATTTAGGGTTTATGAACCTCACCTAGGCATGTAATCCTGGTAAGTCCATATCTCCATTTACATTGTAGTCATATACTGTATTTGGCCCATTTTTAATTACTAAGCTCTATCATGTAGTGTTTGTGCATGTAATTATTCTGTGTTATCTGTCTTTTCTTGTAGCCAATAAACTGCTGCTTGCTTCAGTAGCCTGTCCACTCATCTGGAGTTGGAATGTGATGTGAATAGCTATGATGGCTCAGTCCATGGCAGACAGGACATCAGATATGGGTTTACTGTCTGGCCCAGAAGAGAACAGCTATGTAGATCATGCTGTGCCTTCAGATATTGAGAACAATGTGGGTAGACATTCTAATGAAGTGGTGATGGCAGCTACTAGACATGGTGATGTTTATGAGCCATTGTCCCCTACAGAGTCAGGTGATGAGGGGTACTCTTCCCCACAACTGCGAGAAACTGCCTGTCACAGGACATGTGGGTGTGTTGCTGATGTACATGGATGTGTCAGAGTGTGTCTGCCTACTGTTACAGGTGAATGAACATTCCCAGCCATGTTGTGGAGCTGACCTGCCTGCTCTTGCCTGTGCAACCACTCATGTAGCACACTAGCTGCATGCATTACAGGAAGGTAAGAAGTACAGACATTGTAAGATCATGGCTGCATTGGCTGCACAGCATGACAGTGAGTTGTCTGTCTCATGGTCCATTCAAAGTTTTATTATGGAGGTATTGGAGTAGTACTGTAGTTCTGTCTGGGTACTGTGTGACTTAACTGTACTAAGAACAGTATCTCCAGTGGGTAGAGGCTGACTCTCTCTCATTAGGCCCATAGTTGGTCATCAGATACCTATGTCTTTACTATGGAGTTCAGAGACATCTACTGTGAGCCCAGCAGGCATGTCCAGATGGTCATATCACATTCACTTCCCACAGTACATCAGCAAGTGTCACTACATCTAATTTGTGGGGTGGGAGGTTGGCATAAGGGGGTGGGAGGTTGGCATAATGGTTAAGGTGTTTACCTTACAGACATAAGGTGCAGGGTTTGATTCTCACATGGGGTAACTGGCTAAGCTTAAAATAGCCTGAAAGGGCAGTTAGCCTAGTACTAACCTATAATCCTTATGATACTATGATTTCTCCACTAAGCAACATGGACTGAATATTTCCGGACATGGCAGGGGCAACCAGGAATATGGTGTAAGTTGTCCTTGTGGTAACCCTTGAGTGCATTAGTGTAAAACTGAAAGTTGATCTAATATGTGCTCTGTTGTGTCATTTTGATCCTGTGGCAATGATGAACACTGTGCTGACCACTGACATGTCATGAACTTTTCTATCTTATGAGTGCACCTACTGAATGGGTAATGTGATATGGTATTACTCTGTATAATGATATCCTACCTAGCCAATGACTACTTGTGGTGTGCACATCTCCTACATCCAATTCATATGCCTGGGTGCTCTTCTTTGGTGATGTACCTTGCAGATGGTCATCCTGGATTGCTGTTTCCTCTCAGTGCTTTGTATGCGTCCATAATGCTATACTTTAACAATAAGTTATGTATGATGTTCACTGTGATTAACTGATGGGTCATTTCCATTAGTTGTAAACCGTGCTGCTGTTTTGGAGCAAGACATGAACATCATTGTTTACTCTGTGTACTTATGTACCTGTGGTCAGTCATGAGTCAAACGTTTGTGTCAGGCAGTGCCTTGTTGCTTGAGCTAGCACATATGTCTGCATCTTCCAACTGTCATTCCAATTTCTTCTCCTCCTGTTTCCTCCTATTCCTCCTCTGACTGGTGTGAAATGTCATCTTCAGACAGCTGGGGTTCTTGGGTATGGTAACATGCTTTGCAGCATGGCACACACAGTAATCATCTGGGCTGCTTTTCAAATGTGTATTGCAGTGCACTCCTGGATGTGTCCAGACATCTGAATCTGGATTTTAGCATGCCAAACATACTCTTAATGGTGTGGCTTATTGTAGTGTGTGTTCTGTTGTATGCATCCTCTGCGGGGTTTGATGGGGCTCTATATGGTGTCATTATCCATGACTGTAGTTGGTAACTACAGTCACCTGTTTGTGGGAAGGAGATGACACACTCATCAACATCATGCATATTGTTGACATGTTCAGATTCTGTTTATAGCATAGTTGTGTTCCTGTACTTACCAAGTAGTAGCCCCTCTGATATTTCACCATTTTAGAAGGAGCTCCAAAGATCACATTCACTCCATATTGTGGCATTATGTACACTCCCAGGGTGTGTCACCATTATGTTTTTATGATGTAATCTACTGTGCACAACACCTGGAAATTAAAAGATAGCCACCCCTATTTATGCAGACTTCTGCTTCAGGTACTGCAGGGGTTTTGATAGGGACATGGGTGCAGACTCTTGCACAGGGAATATGGGGGTAGCTGTCAATGGTTATAGAAATGGTTCATGACATTCCTGAATTCTATGAAGGTGAATGGAAAATGGATGTCCTCATCCACATTGATGCACATTGCCACCAGGAGTTTAGCTTGGATGTGAATAGCAGCTGTCTGTGACACTCCTACTGCATCTGCTATATGCTAATGGAATGTCCCTGATTCCAGTATACTTATGGTCAGGAATACTTCGGCTTTGACTGATATGGGATTAGCTTACTATGTACATGCATACATGTGTGGGGTGCACACGTTATACCCATCCTGCACCTGCTCTCTATCTAATTGGTTCCTGTCAATTGTTTTTTGATCAGAGTTGGCATAAATATAGCTTGGCTCAACATCTAGCTGGCTGCATTCTGGGATGCATTGCCAGATCTTTCTCTATAGCTAGATGTACCACAGCCTGCTGTAATGCATTACATACCAATTGCATTTTATTCAGTAATGATATGGATTCTACAGGATTATGACTGAAAGTGCTTTCTCTTATGGCAATAAAAAATCATATGTCAAATGTTTTCATAAAGTCATTGGTTGAACTGTTTGTTGTTTTTAAGATGCAGTGGGCACACTCACTGTGTTTTGGAATCTGGTGGGTGTGTGTCTATTCCATAATCATTCTGCAGTAAATAAATAATTCCTATGGCTTCCTTAAGCATGTGTTATAGAATTGCATCCCCCACCCCTGTGATGAAACTGTCTTTCGCTGTGCTGTGCTGCCCACAACCTTCCTTTGGTATCTGGCCCAAGGTCATATACTGAGGTAGCAGGAAAGGAATGAACTGTGCATAATGTTATTTTGCCTACATTCTACCACTTTAGTAAGATCTATAAATAAGCACCTAAATCCCTTGGTAGACCATAATTATCATACAGTAACATACATGTAAGATGAACTGAGTCACTCAGTATTTTTAGAGGTTCATAAAAGAAGGTGGCACTGATGTGTTAAAATTTTGTTTGGCACTCACCTTTTTACTTATGATGAAAATTCTTACTACAGAACTATAGAATAGTGCTGAGGGTGCATTTTGCCATCATACACAAACTTAAAAGTATGGTAGAAGGAATATTTGCATAATTTCATTTTTAATTATATAACTAGTGGAGATTATTGATATATCGTTGGCTTACACTTTTTGCAGTGCATGCATGAAGTTGAAATTGAACCTTTTTTGACTCTCTGAATGGGTTAGCATTAAATAGTTTAGATATAATCCAGATAGGATGAAGGAAAGAAAATACACTTCACATGAAAACAGTGTCTAGCCAAAGCCTCTTGCTGAGATTTAACAGAGAAAATCCTAAAAGTAAATATTGTCTGTTGGACAGTTTGACCATTATTGAGATTAGGGGCCAGGACCTACTATAATCAGATGTTAAATTAGTTATTTTTAGATGACAGACAGATGGAAAAAAGAAGAGATTCTACAACACTACCGTATCCAAACAGATAGGCAATGTAAGGGAGGCTAAAAGTTGGATAATACATCAACAATGTAATGAACAAAAGTAGTATCCTTGCAGTCAAATTGGTTGCACATATTGTGGGGGGATTCAGTAAAGCCTATACAGTGTTTTTTTGGTGTATGCATTAAGGCACAAACAATTTTAGATTCAGTAAGTGTCGCTTAGTGGCGTGCAAGCAGCTGTAAACAAGGAAAGTTCCATGGAATGCAAATTACCTCATAAGCAGTTGAATCTTATGCAAATGAGCCAGGTGGAGTTATCCAACAATCAGAAAGGCATCCATGTAGACTCCATTTAAGTGTCTGTACTGCATATGGAATTTTTCCTCATACAGGAGTCTACATGGACAGAAGGGGATGTAAAAGTCCACAAATATGAGCATACCTCCCCAGAAAGTATTAGATCACATACATGTATGTGCAAAAGGTACATTGTGGATGTCTGAAAAAAGAAGAGAATATGTAAAATGAATAATATTGTTTTAATAATTTCAGCATGTTTGTGCTATGCACCACTTTGCGCAAACATGTTAACAGAAAAAAAAATAATAACATGGTTTTCCAAAATGTAGTTTCTAGGCTGCTAGCATGAATATGTATGCACATTAGGTGGGTTTCCTGAATTGCTAAAAGGAGCAACTGTGTGCACATATCCACTTTGTGTAGGCTCCTAAC
Organism: Protopterus annectens; assembly: GCF_019279795.1. NCBI lineage: Eukaryota > Metazoa > Chordata > Ceratodontiformes > Protopteridae > Protopterus > Protopterus annectens. The sequence goes on along the minus strand of NC_056730.1, from coordinate 830,053,931 downwards.
CGATGTTGATATTCCCAGAGGATGTGGAAGATCTCAGGCAGGTGTGTCTTTTTTTCCCATCGCATGTGTTTATGTGGCACACTCCATAGCGTAGCATCTGCATGCGAGCAGACTACCCACATGACAGTGATGATGTAGGCAGCAATCAATTAAAACCACATATCTTAAATAAAATTTATGTCTTTTGTATAAGATATGCTGTGTGCCACAGTGCATACTGCTGCATCGCTCACTAAAGTAGGGCCTTTAAATGAAGACAATTATATCCTGGGCATGTGAGCTGCATCATAAGTAGCGAATTCCACATGGTAGACCTAAAGCAGAACTGTATAAAGTATGCATACACCTAACATTCTGATTTTTCCCTCAATACTCTGGACCATTGCAGTAGAGACTTGGGAAATTTAAATGGGATAATGCTAGAAGCTGCTGAAGGTCTGCTACATCTGTATGTGCTAGATGTTGAAGTCAGTGCTGCTGGCTGTGCTGATAATATGCATAGGCTGAGAAGGAGAAGAGCTTTCAGGCCCAGGGTAACCTACCAGGAGCTACATGAGCTAGAGATTGTAGAACACTACAGGGTGGACAGGGACATTTTACAAGCACTCACTGACCTCTGCTGCCCTCAACTCAGAGTCGGAGCTAACAGAGGAGAACCCATACCAATGGAAACAAAGGTAGATGTAGCCCTTAGATACTAGCTACAGGTACTTTTCAAAGACCAACTGGAGACATGATGAGGGTGTCACAGGCATCTGCATCCAGGATACTCCACCAATTCCTGGATGCTATGCTTCCACATGCCACTGAGCAAATATTTTTTCCCTTACCTCTGAGGCAAGGGCCATCAATATGCAACAATTCCACTATATAGCACACTGCCCTGAAGTACTGGGTGCCACAGATTGCACACATGTGCACATCAAGACACCACCTGGTAAGCAGGGTACAATCTATGTTAACTGCAAGGGGTACCACTCCATCAACTGCCAGTTTGTGTGCAATGCCCAGGTGAATATCCTGAATGTGTGTGCTGGCAACCTTGGCAGTTATCACAACTCCCATATCTAGCACACATCACAGCTGTACCAGATATATGCTAGGGGATCATCCTACAGGGCTGTTTACTGGGAGATGCTGGCTACACCTTGGAATTGTGGATGATGACATCCATCAGAAATGCACAATCACCCATGAGAAAATGCCACAATGGGGCACACACACAAACTAGGAACATCATAGAGCATGTGCTTGGGCTTCTGAAGTCACAGTTCTGGTGCCTTGAAATATCTGTTGGAGTCTTGCAGTATACTCTAGTCACATGTGCACAGATATTCACAGTATGTGCTAAGCTACACAATCTGATCCTGCAGAAACAGCTGCAGCAGAATCAGCAAAGGGAAGGGCTATGCACCTCCCCAACAGTGCCTGGGTCATCACAGCCACAGTCACGGGAGAACTCAAAGAAGGAACCCCCTGCTGATGACCCTGTAGGCAGACGTAGGCATGCTCAGTATGCCATGGTTTTGGCTAAAAGACAACGTGTAGCACATTCATTGACAACCTAGGAAACTAGGGATTAACACCTTACTCCTACTCATATACAAATATTAAAATTGATACCAAGAAGCTCACACATCCTGTAAGTATCCATGTATTTGCTGTGTACTGCTTGCATCAGAGTCAGTCCTGAACGACAGTTGTGTCAACTGCTGCATTTGCAGGGTAAGTCTGTACCATACACAGTACGCTAGTGGATTATTATATGTTAGTGTATGTATGGATCGGGTACATTATGCAAGTAACTGTAATGGGCTAGTTGAACAGAAATGACATCCACAAGGGAATACAGATACCCATTCCACTAACATGTTCCCATTTCTATTTGGTAGACCTCATGCATGGAATATTCATACAGTCTTACTGCAACAGATCACTGGTACATCACTGAAGGGAGATGCTAGATAGTGGGATTAAATGCTACTCAGACTTTCGTGCATCCCAGCAGAACATGTGGTGTTACTCCCCCACCCCCAGCACTGCAGTGTTCCCTTGTAACTGCTATAACAGCAACTCATCAATGGTATATGAGTATTTCACTCAATCGCAGGACAGTAATAGAGAAATTTATCATACATTGTACATCTCAGGTAAATAAGGAATAAACAATGCACATATTTATGCACATGGTGTGATGAATGACCCCCTATCTTTCAAGCAGCTTCGGTGGCTTAAAGTACTAAGGTAATCACCATGTGTGATGGTGTTCACCGTTATAGTCTGGAAGTGTCCACTTTTTTTGGTTGTGAGGTATTAATAATTTGTGCTGTACAGACTGTCAGTCTCTGTGTGCTGAACTATTTTAATCTCTGTCACATATTAGTTACATAAGACAACTTTAGAAAATATTAGCCAATGTGAGTGAAGTGCAGCAGCATGTATTGTGTGATACAAAAAAATCTCAGACTGGAGTACAGCTAGGAATCGGTTGGAAGCTGAGTGCAAATCTGTTGCTACTCGCACAATGACTTTTAATATATATATATATATATATATATATATATATATATATATATATATATAGATACACAACACACACACATATATATATATACTTATCATTATCTCTCTCTCTCTCTGTATATATCTATCTGTATATGCACATATGTGAATATATGTATGTATATATATGTATATATATATATATATATATATATATATATATATATATATATACACACATATAGGTTTACCTTCATATTGTCGGAAATAACAATATCAATTTTCTGATCCCCGCTATAGTGCAATCCACACCAACAATGTCGAATCTGCAATGAGCAAATGCCAATGTGCATTCACCCATTGCACATTCGGACACTTTTTTTTCGAGGTTTGCCAATTTGAAAATCTCCTTTCGCACAAAGTGGATTCACACGAGTATATAACACACTTAAAAAAGGTAAACCATATATATATATATATATATATATATATATATATATATATATATATATATATATATATATATATAGTTTCACTATGAAGGATTGTAATTTCAGAACATCGAATCTCTGATCATGGAAAACCAGAGGATAAAAGTGCTGAAATATTGAACCTTGTGAATGGAGATTGCCAAACAGTGCAGAAACTGTAGTTTTATTGGCCATTTTGGGTCAAATCCAAAACTCCTTCATCTTCCTCTCTTAAAACCCTCTTTTGCACGGTTTTGCGCATTTTTGTGCATAGCGCAACAGCAGGCAGCGCCGCCTAATTGGGTTTAAACTATTCCTGGCTACACAAAGTCTGCTCTTCACTTTTTCCCTTAGAACTGCTCTATCTCTCAATTTAAACACCATATTCTCATTCTAAGGCCCTTCACTGGTCCAATTAAGTAATCCTACAAGTTAGCACTATTAAACCATAAGCACTACTTACTCTTATACTCTCTACGATTACCCTGTCCTCTATTGGTCCGTCTTAAATTCAGTTTCCCTATATCACTCTAGCATGTCCAAAGGTCAGTCAATGGTTGCCTCTCCAGTCCAACTGGTGAATCTGGGAATTTTGAGGCAATGTTACAATTGTCTCATGTACACAGACAACCCTCTCCTCCTCCAAACAGGTTCAAATATATGTGAGAGATGCAACTATTTAGCCAAACTGGAGGCTGAGCTCTCTCATCTCAAAACTGGTGTAACCAGTCAAGAGGAGAAGGTAACCTCACACAACACAATTCCAGTATCGCATAGTCCCACCACATCAGCGAACCAAACACATAAATACACAAAAACATACTCGGAGGCTCTAAATAAAAATCTACCTAAGCAACAGAGACCTCCAAAGCAGACATCCAAGCAAACGCTACCTCAAAACAAAACACGCATAACGCATAGCCCACAAAGTCAGTGTGCCAAGCAGCCACAGCCCTTAGGGCTGAATAACACACCTGATACTCTTGTAATAGGTGACTCTGTTGTGAGACACACTGACATCCTGCTCACCAGGCTGAATAAAGAGAAGGTCACGGTGAGCTGCCTGTCGGGTGCTAGGATCTGGCACATAACGCAAGCACCCAGGTCACTCCAAAGCAAATACAAATATGACTCAGTCATTGTACATGCTGGTGTGAATGACCTGAGACGTACCTCCCTGGACTACATGAAAAGAGACATAGAGGAGCTCTCTGATCATGTAGCCCAGGCTGGTATGACCCTGACCTTGAGCAGCATCTTACCCTAACCTAGAATGATGCCACAGTACAAAGACAAAATGATCGATTTTAACAATTCGCTAAAATTTTGGTGTCATTCAAAGGGGATCCAGTGTCTGTCAGCCTGGGATAACATGCTCGACAAGCCACGTTGCTTCGCTAGGGATGGCTTGCACCTGTCACCACTGGGCTTTCGGATATTGGCAAAAGCTCTTGCCACCCCCATAGTGCCTTTTTTAGGCAAGGCTCAAAAGTCAAACCCACCTCCATAGACAGCACAAGGAACAAGAAACTAAGGGTAATGCTGCTAAACGCCAGAAGTCTTAACCTCAAGATGCACGCACTTGAAGCTCTCCTCAGTATGGAGAACATCGATATCTGTGCAGTGACAGAAACCTGGTTCAAGGCTCCAGAGAGCACCCCAGCACTATCAGGCTATACCTCATATCATGCTTTTCGGCCCCAAAACCCGGACCGAACCACAAAAGGAGGGGGAGTTTCCATATTTATCAAGGATAGCCACACCTCCAGGTTAGTGGCATTGCACGAAGTATCAGAGACCATCCATGTGCAATTAACAGTGGGCAAGACTGCTTTTCAGTTTATAGCATCCTACAGACCACCCTCTCAAAGTCAGGAATCCCACTCGGCTTTCTTGAAAACATTGGAGAACATGAAGATCTCTCTGAACACCATTATATTGGGTGACTTCAACTACCCAAACATTGACTGGGAGCACTAATCAAGCCCCAGCACCTTAGCCCAAAGGTTCCTGGAAATTATAAACTCAAATGCTATGGAACAACTAGTCACCACTCCCACAATAGGGGACAACATACTAGACCTGATCATTACCAACATGGGGACTCTATGCTCCACACCAGAAGTATATCCCTCATTGGTAAGATCAGACCATAAATTAATTTCACTGGATGTCCACATCCCGACCCCACCCCCAGCCCAGAAAACCACAGTGAAAAACTTCTCAAAAGTGAAATTCTCACTTCTCAAAACTGAAGTGGAATCCTTCAAGGCCCCAGGGCCAGTGGAAACTACGGCCCAAACTGCAGAATCCTATATAAATGCATTCTACGGACATCTCCAGGAATGCATGGATCATGCTATCCCAAATAAAACCAAGACCCGATCATCCAAAGGCAGGCGTCCAGTCTGGTAGACCCCTGCCATAAATAAACTGTACAACAGAAGGAGGAAGCTACTACATCATAGAGCAAAATCCCTAATAGGGAAGGCATCTCTGATCAGTACTAGCAAAAAATTACGATCCCTCATAAAATCCTCCAAGGCCAGCTTCGAGAGAAAAATTGCACAGGACACCAAAGACAATCATAAGGCTTTTTTCAGTTATGTTAGAAACCTGGGATGCAACTCCCAGACTTGTTCTGAGTTGATTCTAAACAACAAAAAATACACTGAATCCACAGACATCACCAATATCCTGGCAGACAGGTTCAGTGCAAACTTCTCCACCCCCTCCCCCCAAAAGAGCAAGTATCTATCCCAGCAGAGGACTGCTTCCCAAACATCTCTGATGCTCAGGTGAAGGCTGCCCTCTCCAAAGCAAATAACACTGCTTCCATGGGACCAGATGGCGTCCCAGGTTGCATCCTACATGAATTCCAAAAGGAACTAATCCCTCAAATAAAACAGCTATACAATCACAGCCTCACTACAGGATATGTGCCCACAGAATGGCATACAGCAACAGTGGTCCCACTTCACAAAGGTGGAGCCTCTACAGAGCCTGGAAACTATCGCCCCATAAGCCTGACTAGCTTAGTCTGCAAGGCTATGGAGAGGATCATCATGGAGCTCATAAACAAAGACATTGGGGACCTACAGACACTAGATTCTACCCAGTTTGGCTTTGTCAAGGGCAGATCCTGCCTTTTGAACCTTGTTGACTTCTTCAAAACAGTCACCAAAGCCATAGATGAAGGGAAGGTGGTCTGCACAGCCTATCTGGACCTTGCAAAGGCATTTGACACAATACCCCACTCGGGCATCATAGATAAGCTATCCAGCTTAAATATAAACCCCTATGTCACAAGATGGGTCGCAAACTGGCTCAAAGACAGAACCCACAGAGTGAGAGTTGCTGGAGCCATGTCAGACTCAAAACCGGTCACAAGTGGCATCCCACAGGGTTCTGTCCTGGGACCACTCTTGTTCGGTATATACTTTTCCGAGGTACAGGCAAACGTGGGAGGACTATGGCTCACCAAGTTCGCAGACAACTGCAAACTGGGCGCCATAATCAACTCTCCAGCTGACACAAATCCTTCAAAAAGGTCTCACAGAGACAGATAACTGGTGCCAGCGCCATGGTTTAAAGCTAAATGCCAAAAAATGTATAGTCATACCCTTTGGCAAAAACAATGTGCCCACAAATTACCACATAGGCGGAAACCCATTAAGTACAGAGAAAGTTATTAGGGACCTGGGGACCCAAGTTGATAGCAATCTCTCCTTTGAAAACCACATTGCCAAAGTGGTTAGAAAGACCTTATACATAGCCCACCTCATCACGAAGGGTTTCACATCTAGATCAAGAGAGGTAATCGTGCCCCTTTATTCATCCCTCATCAGGCCCATCATAAAATACAATGCCCTTTTTGGGATGTACCTTACCCGACACCTGCAGCAATTAGAAAGACCCCAAAAGTATCTCACCAAGAGGATCAAGGGTCTCAAACAGATGACATATGCTGCTCGGTTAAAAATACTCCAGCTCTACTCAGTTGCATACCGCCTACTTCGAGGCGATCTATGCCTGACATACAAAGCTATGTCAAATCCAGAATTAATGGACATGCTCCACCTCAATAAATCTAAATTCCTTAGAGCCACATGCTCGAGGGAGTTGAACCTCAGCACAGAAATAAATAGAACTTGCTGGAGGGACAGGTTCATAACACAGAGGCTCCCTTCGCTCTGGAATAGAATTCCAGTTCATGTGAGGCAGAGCACCTCACTGAATCTCTTCAAGAAGAATTTCGATAGGTGGATGGGGGATCATAGGTTTGTCCCAGGGATTACTCCCGTGTCACTATTAGACAGAGGCACAGTAAACTAAACCTTAAAAAGGGCACAGTATACTCAAATCAAGGGGTGGTGTAAGCCATACAGAATTGGGCTAGGCTTATAATTGCCCCAGGGCAGATAGCCTAATATGAACCTATGAACCTAAGAAAGGAAACTTTGCCATTCTGTTCACTGTAAGTGTGATGTCAGAGATGGTATATTTAAGTTGCAGGGGGTGTGGGGGGTGTAGGGGGGTTTGCTTGCCCCCCCCCGAAAAAAATATGAAAGAAGAACTTTTCATGTTTTAGTTTTTTTTTTTTTTTTTTTTTGTGGATTCACTGTATATATATATATATATATATATATATATATATATATATACATATATATATATATATATATATATATATATATTTATATATATATATATTTATTTATTTATATGGGTCTACTTCTTTTCAATGAATGTACACTTACTGAATGTTAGAATAGCAAACTCAGTACTGCAAAAACACCCATCTCTGAAAATACACTGTAGCAAACCTTAAACCAATGAATAACAGATGTACGAACAGAAATACCTCATCCGTTAACTCACAGACAATTATTTCACTTAGACATCAACGACTTTCCCCTAAAGTCATCCAACCTTAAACAACAAATAAAATACTACAAAACACCCTACAATGCAATATTTAAAATCACATACTAGTACAATGTGAAGTTCCTTTTCACAATTTCAAAACACGTACAATACATTCTCACATAATAAACTTACCTGCAAACAACTCTACTGTAAAACTTTAAGCAAAACAAGCAAACACAGAGTATTAAAGAAACAAAGCAACAAACACATTTTCCAGTATTTGTGGGGGACTGTGCCCCCCACTCCCACTGCAAATTATATATACTAACTCCGAGATTGCACTACAGTGAAAAGAAGTAGAGATTTCCTGATCCTTACTGCAGTGAGATCTGAAACTAAAGCTACAAATGCTCTTAAACTAATTCTGATGTTTTTAAAGATTGCAACACCTACTTCAACATCTAGCATACCAAGAAAACAATCAGCAGCATGACAGCTACATAAACAGTACATAACTTTTACCTCAATGTCTCACACAACCAGAGCAATGTTAACATAGTCAATCAACCGAACTCTGGTGAAATAAGCTTTTGGACAACTGCAAATTCGAAATACTGAGTTTGCTATTCTAACTTTCAGTGGTGTGCATTCATTGAAAAGAAGTAGACCTATATATATAGCTATAGATAGATAGATAGATATAGATATAGATATATAGATATAGATATAGATATAGATATAGATAGTAGACAGATATAGATATGTATATTTTTATATACAGTGGATATAAAAAGTGTACACACCCATGTTAAAATGCCAGGTTTTTGTGATATAAAAAAATCAGACCACAATAAATAATTTCAAAACTTATTCCACTTTTAATGTGACCTATAACCTGTACAATTCAATTGAGAAACAAATTTGTTAGGGGAAAAATATGAAAAATAAAAAATGTACAATAAGCTGGCTTCATAATTGTGCACACCCTTAAACTAATACTTTGTTGAAGCACCTTTTGATTTAATTACAGCATTCATTCTTCTTGGGTACACACCTGCCATCATTTAAAAAGACTATGATTAACCCCAAATAAAGTTCAGCTGTCCTAGTAGGATTTTCCTGACATTTACTTAGTTGCCTGCTACAGCAAAAACCATGGTTCATAGAGAGCTTACAAAACATCAAAGGGATCTTATTGTTGAAAGGTATCAGTCAGGGGAAAGGTACAAAAAATGTACACAGCATTGAATATACCATGGAAAACAATGAAAACAGTCATCAAAGAGTGGAAAAATATGGGACAACAGTAACTTTGCAAAGAACTGGACTTCCCTCCAAAACTGATGAAAAGACAAGATAAAAACTGGTCAGGGAGGCTTCTAAGTGACCTACAGCAACATTAAAGGAGCTGCAGGAATTTCTGGAGGGTACTGGTTTTGTACTACATGTGACCACAATCTCCGATATTCTCCATATGTCTGGCATAGAAAAACATCCAGGCCCAGCTAAAATTTGCAAAACAATACACTGAGTCTCCCAAAAGCATGTCAGAAAATGTGTTATGGTCCGATGAGATCAAGGTTGAACTTTTTGGCCACAATTCCAAAAGGTACGTTTGGCTCAAAAACAACACTTCACATCACCAAAGGAACACCATCCCCACGGTGAAGCACTCTGGTGGCAATATCATGCTTTGGGGTTGCTTTTCTTCAGCGGGAAATGTGGCATTAGTCAAGGTGAAGAGAATTAAGAACAGTTCCAAACACCAGTCACTTTTGGCCCACAACCTTCAGGCATATGCTAGAAAGCTGAAGATGAAGAGGAGTTTCACCTTTCAACACAACAATGACTCCAAGCATACATCTAGTTCAACAAAATAACGGCTTCACCAGAAGAAAATTAAAGTTTTGGAATAGCCCAGCCACAGTCCAGACCTAAATCCAACAGAAAATCTGTGGGGTGACCTGAAGAGGGCTGTGCACAAGAGATGTCCTCGCAATCTGACAGATTTGGAGTACTTTTGCAAGGAACAGTGGGCAAATATTGTCAAGTCAAGATGTGGCATGCTGACAGACTCCTACCCAAGAAGACTGAATGCTGTAATTAAATCAAAAGGTGTTTCAACAAAGTATTAGTTTAAGGATGTGCACACTTATGCAACCAGCTTATTGTATGTTTTTTTTATTTTTGATATTTTTCCCTAACAGATTTGATTGTTTTTCAGTTGAATTGTACAGGTTATAGGTCACATTAAAGGTAGGAAAAGTTTTGAGATGATTTATTGTGGTCTCATTTTTTCATATCACAAAAGCATGGCATTTAACAGGGGTGTATAGATAGAGAGATAGATAGATATAGATATATGCAAACACACATACATATCTGTCTTTCCCCATATATCTAGATAACACATACAAGCAAACACACACACACACACACACACACACACACACACACACACACACACACACACACACACATATATATGTGTGTGTGTGTGTGTGTGTGTGTGTATGTATGTGTGTGTCCTTGTTATATACATACATATATTAATATATATATATATATATATATATATATATATATATATATATATATATATATGTGTGCGTATGTCTGTATTGCCCCACATACCCACATTGTGGTGAGTGAAGCTGCAATATTACACATATATAATGTTAGTCAAAGGACCAAAAGTAAGGGTTGAACAGTAGATAATACACTCACTTACATCCCCCTGTGTCTGCTTGATGTCACCACAAATACATCAGCAAGTAAACAAGTTGTGTAATGTATAATGTTGTGCACTCATGCATTGACAGGGCAAATTGTTTTGGGCCACAGTTTTACCATCTAAATGCAAACAGAGACATATGGCCAAAATGGCTACTGTTGACACATAGCTAGGATAAAACAAAACTGACTGCTAGGCTACTAGATGCATATGACAGTTAGAACCACTGTTACTCTACAGGCCACACACTCTGTTCAAAACATTCTTTATTTATGTCCTCTACAAGTAGTCTGCCTACAGTCATTTATAAAGCAGATTTGAGCCATGGTGTGTGCATTAAGTACTGTGATCTGTAGTATGTAAGGCTAGATAAGTAAGGGTTCTAATCTTACTCCAGCCCACATGGTGTGTACATGTATCTCTCTACAAAACAAATACAAATCCTCCACTGACTTCCAAACTGAAAGGGATATGCACTTTTTGGCCCTTGCAGTTGATGCAGGCCTCCAAACTCCTGTCTTACACAAGAACTGCTGATGTTCTCTATCATAAGACTACCAACAGGAAAGTAGATGTCAAACTTGAGCTCTGGTGTGTACATTAAGCACTGTTATCTGTAGTGCTAAAACTAGATAGGTAGGGATTATAATCTCACTCTAGACCACATGATAGGCTTGTGTGTGTGTGTGCATCTCCTTACAAAACAAGCATGAAAGCCAAACTGTAATGGATATGCACTTTTGAGCCCTTGCAGTTGATGCAGGCCTTCAAACTAATGTCTTCCACAAGGCCTGCTGCTGTCATCTGACATAACTGTTTCTGTGTGTATGTGCATCTCCCTACAAAACAAGTGTGAATGCCAGACTGCTATGAATATGCATTTTGGGCCCTTGCAGTTGATGCAGGTCTCCAAACTCCTGTCTTCCACAAGGCCTGCTGATGTCATCTACCATAAGACTACCAACAGCCATTTAATTGTCAGGCTTAAGCTGTGGTGCATGCTTTAAGCACTATGATTTGTAGTGTGTAAGACTAGATAGGTAGGGATTCCAATCTCACTCCAGCCTACATGGTGTTCTTGTGTGTGTGTATGTACATTTCCCTACAAAACAAGTGTGAATCCCACACTGACTTTCAAACTGCAAAGAATGTGCACTTTTTGGCCTTTGTATTTGATGTAGACCTCCAAAATATTGTCTTCTACAAGGACTACTGATGTCATCTACCATAAGACTGCAGGCAGCCTTCAGAATGTTAGACTTAACCTGTGGTATGTGCATTAATTTGTGTGATCTGTAATGTATATGACTAGATAGGTAGGCTTCTAATCTCACTCCAGCCCACTTGCTGTGTATATGCATTTCTCTACAGCAAAAATATGATTACCACACTGACTTAGAAAGTAGCAGGGTTTTGCACTATTTTGGGCATAGCACGTGATGCAGGTCTCCAAATTTCTTTCCTCCACAAGGCCTGCTGATGTCATCTAGCATAAGAGTGCATAAAGACATATTAATATCAGACTTGAGCCATGCCACGTGCATTAAGTATTGTGATCTGTATTGTGTAAGACTAGATAGGTAGGGGCTCCAATATCACTTCGGCCCACATGGTGTGTTTGGGTCTGTATGTGCATTCTCCCTACAAAACAAGTATGAACCCCCACTGACTGCCAAACCGTAATGGATATGCACATTTTGGCCCTTGCAGTTGATGCAGGCCTCCAAACTCCAGGAGTAAACACAAGGCTGCCTGATATCATCTACCATAAGGCTACCAACAGCTGTCTAAATTTCAGATTTAAGCAGTGGTGCATGCATTAAGTACTGTGATCTGTAGCATGTAAAACAAGATAGATAGGGCTTCTAATCTCACTCCAGTCCACTTGCTGTGTATGTGCATTTCCCTACAATAGAAATATGATTACTACACTGACTTAGAAATAGGCAAGGTTTTGCACTATTTTAGGTATAGCAGGTGATGCAGGCATCCAAATTCCTGTCTTCTACAAGGCCTACTGATATCATCTAGCATAACAGTACCTAAAGACATATCAATGTCAGACTTAAGCTGTGGTGCAAGCATTAAATACTGTAATCTGCAGTGTGTAAGACTACATAGGTAGAGCTTCTGATCTCACTGTAGCCAACTTGGGGTGTGTGCATGCTGTGCAGTGTTCTGTAAACATTAATTGATAGTGATGCTATTCTCAATGCAGCCAAGTTGGTGTGCATGGATGTTAGAGTATTTCACATCAGGCTATGGGATCGTAGGTTACAGTCCTAGCCAAGTTCTTACCCTTATTTACACAATTAGTTCCTATTGCCCCTGTCCAAGATGGACACAGGCAGAACCCCTGTGGTGAAATAATGGTCACCCATTCAATCATACAGATGGCATCTGAAGAAGGACAATCAGGTGCTCTGCTTGACATTAAGTGGGAGACTGTTGCAAAGGTTTATTAAACTCTGGTAAACATATCTCTCACTCCAGCATATTGCATTGATGTGACATACCAGGTTAAGGTCCTTACAGTGTGTAATCCATGTACCATTTGACTTAGGGATATGCAACATTTCCAATAAAACAGGGTCTCAGATTGCCTTGTATGCAAGGCAGAGATCACCTCTGTGTAGACTGTATGACACAGACTAAAGTGGCTGTGATTCTAGAAGATCCTCATGGGGCAGATGTTGAAGACTTGACTTTCCCTTGTAAGGAAACTTTGTGGTCTCTACAATTGCCACTGGTGCTTTAAAACATACATAGCAAAATGGCCGTTGCACTCAAATATCGGTCTGAAGAGGAAAGAGTACATGGTCATTATAATTACTTTATATTTGGGTGACAGAGCCCTTGTTTATGACATGAGCAAGACATACTTTTTCTTACCACTGTGGAGACATGTTGATCTCAGGTAAGGTATGTTTAAACCTGTCTGCCCAGGTCTCTCACCCCTGAATATGTACTTAAGGTGTTGCTATTGATGTGCTACTTAGCAGAAATGTTGCTGGCACCAAAAGGAATGATACTACATATATTTGCATTGAGTTTAAGGGCATGATTGTGGCAACAATAATTTGGTCATGTATGACCCTCTTATTGGATGTTGACATAATTTGGAGAGTCTATGACCACTCCCAGTTTGGAGGCATCAGCAAACCTTGTTAGCCACAGACATTCACTTTGTGTTTGTATGTTTGATAAATGGATTCCACACATTAGAGGACACAAAACTCAACCCTGTGGAGCACCACTGGTTACAGCTCTGCTATTGGAGGTGCATAGCCCTATTCTAGATATATGATTGCTATCATTGAACCAGTTAGTGATCCCTCTAATGATATTACTGTTGATGGCTAGCTTGGTTTGTAAATTATGCCTGAGTTGGGGATAGTGTCAAATGACTTGGCTAAGTACAGATTGTTGTATGCACAGATGTCCTTTCATCCAGATAATTGGTGACTGCTTCCTAGATGTCCACTGGGTTTAACAGGCATGATCTCGCTTTTACAAATATAAACAGTGTAGGGTCAAGTGTTTTGAGAATACCTATATCTTTGTTGATAAGGTCCATAATTATTTTCCTCATGGCCTTACGGATATGGCTAGTCAGGCTTATAGGTCTATTGTTCCCCTGGGCAGTGTATGCACCACCTCTGTGCAAGGGAATAACAGTGGCCATTTTCCAGTCAGCTGGAATGCAGCCAGTGGTTACACTATGATTGCAAAGAGGTTCCAATATTGTTAGTAGTCCATGTTGGAAGTATATAGGATGCAGCTTGGAATGTTAAGTGCAACAGATGCTGTGTTTGTCATCAAAGAGAGGCCATTTAATACCTGCTCTTTAGAGATACAATGTATGTGACAGGTTATAAGGATGCCAGGGTGTATGTGTGGTGGGGACAGGAGAGTGCAGTTGTTACAGAAACTGTCAGCCAACAGGTTAGATATGTCTACAGCCTCATTATATGCGGCATCATTAAGTATGAGTTTGCTAACAATGTGGGCCTTACCTTTTACATTACATGTGTAACTACACAATGCCTTGTGGCTGTCCTTTGTGGTGGAGGCTAATTTTGTCCTATACTTTGTTTTGTAGGACTTCACACTTATTTGCTTCTTCAAGATGAGGAGGGAGTGCTTCCATTTCAGGGGGATCCTTCCTCCTAATTTGAGATACCAATGTCTACCTCCTATTATAAAGCCTGCTAATGGCAGTTGTCCACCAAGCAGGTTTGCTGTGCCATGAAATTTTTTTGCTCTGGTCAGGGACAGGCAAGTTGTGTAGGTGATTGTATGAAGCTCTGGTGTAGAGCTCGGCATAGTTGCCTGTTTATAATCTGCTTTGTTGAACTTTATTACTTTATCTGTTGCAAGGGAGAGAGTATCAGGTGTGATACTTACTTTGGATGAGACCAATTTGTAGCTAGATCTTACCAGGGAGGACCTCACAGTAGACGTTCTACAGGTTCACCCATATTGGTAAGAACCTGATTCAGTATGTTGGCTACCCTTGTGTGGATGTCAGCTCATTGTTCAAGGCATTGTAGTTAAGGAAGTCAACTAACCCTGAACATGAGTAATCTAGCCAGTTGGTGTGTAGTTAAAGTTAAACAAAACCATCTTGTTTTGATGTATCTTGATAGACTCAGTAAATCAATATAAGCACAGTGGGTGTCCTGATTCATGGAGTTGCTCCTGTAGTTGGGAATGGCTTGATTAGGTGCCCTACAAGCAGTCAATAGCACCCAAAGTTTCTCCAGGGAATCATAATGTCTTACCAATCTGGATGTGTATCTATCCTTAATGAATATGTATACACTGCCTCCATTACTTTGTATACTTTAAGTTTGAGGTCTGAATGGGTGGAAGGAGGTATAACCTGGTATGGCTGTGGTGCTCTCCACAGCCTTGATCCAGGAGTCTGTGACTGCATAAATGGCTGCATCTTCGAAGGTGAGGACAGCTTCCAGTCATGGAGTTTAATACTGACAGTCCTAGAATTTGTTGTTTGTAAATGGTATTTTCTCATTGAAATGTTTTCCCTTGAGACATGACCTAAAAGGTGCACTATGGGGGTGGCAACAGCCTTGGCCAGTAGCCAAAATCACAGGGATGACAGATGAAGACCAATTTCCAGCAAAGCACTGAAGTCTGTTGAGCAGGTCATCCCAGGATGACATATAGTGGATCCCCCTTACAATGACACCACACACTAGTGCAATTATTGAAGTCAATCATTTTCTAGTTGTATTGCACCATCATTCTACATGACTGTAAAATGCAGCTCAAGGCCAAGGGCATACCTAACTGAGATACAGTTTGTAAGTACAGTCATGTCTCTGCCTACAGTCCAGAGAGGTATGTCATACACACCAACAGGAACTGCGACAAAGTCATAACAGTACCTGATGTTGACAGACTTTAGTGCATGTGTGATATGGCATATCCTGGCACCTTACAGAAAGCTGACCATGACCTTTCTTGCATGTAGCCTGGTGAGAGGCACATCACTGTGTCTCATGATGTAATCACCTATGAGTGATGTTTGATTTTTGTGTTTTGCCTAGGTGTTTGACCGGTGAGACAGTGGTGCATAGGCTATGTGTACTGTCTTCTGCAGAAGTATGATTATGTGTAGCAAGCCTGCATTTGTGTTTTTGAGGTGTCTGGTGTTTACTTATGTGTCTGGTGTGGACCTGTATACATGTAGGTAGGTATGTATGATGTGGGTTTGGGTGGGGTAGGAAGTGAGGTGTGCATGATGGCAAACTGCTCATTGTCATATGTATTGGCTGGTGTGTGAGAGAGCATGGATGCAATGTTCCTAATATAGTCACATCTCTCACAAGTTGTGTTTATGTAAAGCAGGAGTAGAGGGTTGGGAACGCTTTCCACATCTCGTCAGCAGTCAGTGATAATGCCATTAGCAATAGATTCCTGTTTGTGTATACGTCACAACAGGCCATGCTTAGGCAGTGGTATGACAGATGCTTACATTTAACATGTTATCACCTTTATGTTGTCATCCTAAGGCATAACAGTATCTGACAGTGTATTAAAACATGGTAAATTGAATACAATGCTTTGCCAGGCATGTAGCACTTGCATTAGCCATGATACTGTTATTACGCAGGGTCGAAATAGCATACCTACAAATGTGGCAATGTACAACTCCAGTAAAGTTAAGGTCATGCAGCTACACCCTTGTGGTTGACAGCCTCAAACATACTGTCTGCAGACACTCTTTGCAGTGAAGATGTGGATGTCGGTGCATGCACAGAAAACTTGTTCAACTTTGCAGTCATTACTTTGGCCTTGCAAGTCTACAATGGCTGTCAAGCAACCAGACAGCAATTGGATTTTGTGTGAAATGATGTGGGAACACAGAATTGTGCTCCTGTAACATACATATACAGTATGACATACCTAGAACATGTGGGAAGGAGAAACACATTGACCAAAGGTGGCCACTCCTCTGCAGTAGGCCTCACATCCATGTCACGCAGGTGTCCACCATTACGCTGATGAGGGGCGGGCTGCATGAATTGCTGTTAAATTGTCAACTAACATGGATCACTGCCTCTGTGGAGCTTGCTAGAGCAACCTTTGACATCTATGTCACCTGACATTGAGCATTGTATTGTGAGGCAGCAGCTGTGCTCCTAATCACCATGAGTTCAGTATCCTAGTCAAATCATCTGAGGCTCGGAACACAAGGCATAGTACATGCAAAAGTCAAATGATTGCTCTGGTTTCTAATCAGGGCATCTACCTGGAAAAGGGTATTTCAAGTCAACAGAGCCTTGCATCATGTGAGACAACTGTGCGGATCAATAAACAGGCTGTGACCTGCTTCTCAACTTGACCTTAACACAAACGTTTGTCTTCTGGTGAGAGTAAAAGAATAGGAGCTTTGTATCCCAGCAGAGTGCGGCTTTGGTGAGACCAGCAGTAATAGTAGGCAGGCACCAGCAATTCAGGGAATTCCCCTCTTTTCAGCATTCCTCAGATGGTAATTGCTGTTTCCAGTACGCACTGCTTGATTAGTATCTAACTGCAGAATAACTGTAGATACTCCATCCTCACCTTTACAGGGTGTATGTATCAGTTTCCTCTCCGGTGTTTGCATGTGCACTCTACAGACTCAGACACCTTGGGTTACAATTTCCTTGGAAGCTATGATGGAATTAACTAGAATACAGAGTTGCACACAGGACAACCAGCATGCAGTGACAAGCAATGCCCTCAGAAGTCTCAGTAGTTTGATAATTAAAGCCATGAAAAGAATAATTATGAAAATGATCATTAAAAATGTAGTACACCTAGAGACACTGGACTGAATTCAGTTTGGTTTTGTCAAGGGCAAATCATGCATACCTTACATGGAGGACCTTACTGAGTATTAAACAAAGCAAAGGATGAGGGGAAAATGATTCACTCCACTTGCCATGGCCTGACAAGGCATTTGTCAATATTAGGCCATCAGGCATTGCTGACAAACTGTAGACATTAGTTACAAACTAGTATGTCAACAGGTGGATAGCCAAGTGGCTGACAGACATTATCCAGGACAATAGCTTTGGAGAGTCCACCACTACACTGAGGCCTGTCACCAGTGGACTCCCTCACAAATCATTCCTGTTTCTGCGCCTTCTAGGCATTTACTTCTCTGCAGTCATGGCCACTGTCATTGGCCTCTGACTGAGGCAGATGATTGTAAATTAGGAGCTGTCATTGAATCCCACACAGACTCAGCAGTTATATCCAGGACAGGCTGACACAGACAGTCAGTTGAGATCAGAGTCATGGACTAACACTAAATGCCAAGGAATACACAATACTATCCCTTATGAAGTCATCCACCCCCTGTTAACTATCGTATTGCCCACACACCTCCAACAGTTGACCCAGTAGTCAGGTACTTATGGACACATTTATAGTGATCTAGCCTTTGACTGTCATGATTCGGAAATATTTGGGGATTCATTCAAAGTTACGCAACCAGTAAAGAAAGGTATGCCATTTAAATCCTAGAAAGGCATTGTTCCACTGTATTCGGCATTTATCACACCTATCATTGTGTGCAATTCCACCGTTGGTATGTAACTAAGCAGGCATATCCGACAATTGTAATATCCACAGAGGTTCCACAGTACATCAATACACAGTGTACATAACATGTCCTATGCAGACCGCATCAGGGCCATAACTGTGTATTCTGTCTCCTACATGCGTTGGAGGAGAGGTGTATGCCTGCCATGCAGGGAGGTGTCATACCCTACTGTGTCCCTCCTGCATATCCAAGAAAGGAATAGCATGAGAATTACCTGTCCTAAACACCTACACCTTGAGTGTGGTATAAATAGGGCATGCTGGAGAGCCAGGTATGTAGCCCAGAGACTACACTCAATATGTAACCGGCTCCCCATCCATATGAAGTAGAGTTCTGTCCTGGCACGTCATTTGCAAGTTACACAATAAGATGGGAAACACGACAATGATAACTGCTTTAGGATGACTGTCTCTAATGGACACAAGAAAACCATAGGTGGTTTATCTCCCACACTCCAGCTTGTACATGTCTCAGCTCCCAAAACCTTGCAAAGACTTATCAAGGGTACCAGACCTTGTCAGAGTTTTGGGATGCATGTCTAGACTGAAAGAAGCTCTTGTTTTTGTTAGCCTATTATATACTTATGAACCTATGGAGCCATGCACCTATTTTACCTTTCTGATGTCATTTTTCTTCTGTGCTGTTATTTCATCCTGTCCTCTGACATAGATGGGTTTATTGTAGATGTGCATTCATAGGTATGCCCCACACAATCCTGAAAGTGAAATGTAAACAGCTGCATGAGAAACCTTTCATTGTGTGACTACACAGCCATTACAACAGAATCTAATGTAACATACATAAAATAATGTGGTTTGCTCATTACAAATGGCAGTATACAATAACTGAACAGTAGAAGTAACATTTCAAAGGCAACAATGGATAAAACAAATACATATTAATTTAGATAGTCACCCTGTGCATCAGACACATAGCTTCATTTCCCTGTATTGACGAGAAAGATGACAGGGATGTGGCACAAGTGCACAGGGTTTTGAATAGGGGGTGCAGGAGGCCTAGGCTGACCCAATAGGTTGACAAGTGTGTGTGTAAATCCAAAAGGGAAGCAAGATGGACCATGTAAATGTGGCATGTGTGTCTGTAGGTGACCTAAATGTGACTGCGGTGTGCAAGTGTCTGTGTGAGCAAAGTCAAGATCAGTGCTAGCCCTGCATGTCTGTATGTTGGACAGCTTTGAGCCATGCATGGTAGAGCTCACAGTTCATCATCTCCACCCCTGAACATGATAACGGGCTCTGCCAGGAGTTGCAGTAGCACCTCCATGCCCAAGGTCAGATGCTGGGCTACTACCGGAGGGTGATTGCTGTCTGCCTGGACTGTGTCCTCCACAGGAACTCCCAGGACCATGAGCCCATGACCTGCCATGTCTTGGTGTGGACAGCACACTCCCCTCTGGAACGCTGGATGTATTGCCACTACAGCAGCGTGATTGTGCATTGCCACATGGACTCTCAACAGCTGTAGTTGCTAACCTACGTTCATAAATCTGATGCTCAATTCCAGCCAGACATTCCATCACAGACAATGCGTGTTCCAAGATAGATAGTGTGCGATCTATCTCAGACCAATGTCTTTCCACTGCATCAGTAAACTGATCCAGGGCATCAGCAACATGGTGGAGGCAGTCAGAGATGTCAGATTGTGCTTCATCCATAACCCTGAACATTCATCTGGAGTTCCTTTTCGAAGATGCTTGTTCCTCTATGATGGCCAGAAACATATGCCGAGTGACACATGATAAGACACCTGCAACAGGTGGTGGAGGAACAGCAAGTCTCCTATGAGCACCCCTATCAATCTGCCTTTGTGGAACCTCACCAACTCTCTGCAGCCATATTAGCCATACTTCCCTGTTCAATATCCCCAACCTCTGACTGTCCAATATCTGTGGCTTCAGGGGACTGGGTATGCATAGACATAGTGACTGTGTACAGTGATAATGAGGGCAAACAAGGGATGTAAGCCTCTGTGATAGATTCATCCCCTGCAACCCCCAGCTGTGCCTCACCTTTGCCACCATCATCATCAGAGTCTGAAGAGACACTGACTTCAAGTTATGAAGGGAACAAAGACCAACCTCCCAGGTCACCTTAGATATAAAGGGAAAAGCAGTACATTAATACCTGCACTACTATGCTCTGCAGTACTATGTTGCAATATATGTTCATAGGTTCATAGGTTCATAGGTTCATACTAGGCTATCTGTCCTAGGGCATTTATAAGCCTAGCCAGAGCTGTTTGGCTTTCGACACCCATTTTAAATTAATTTTGCTATGCCCTTTTTCAAGGTTAGTATACTGTGCCTCTGTCTAACAGTGACACAGAAGTGATACCTGGGGTAAACCTATGATTGATCTCCCATCTACTCATCAAGATTCCTCTTGAAGAGAGTCAATGAGGGACTCTGCCCAACCTGGACTGGAATTTTATTCCAGAGTGAAGGGAGCCTCTGGGTTATGAATCTGTTCCTCCAGCATGTTCTATTTATTTCAGTGGTGAGGTTCAAGTCTCTCGAGCGCATAGCTCGATGGGATTTGGATATTTTGAGGTGCAGCATGTCCCTTAATTCTGGGTTGGACATGGCTTTATACGTCAGGCACAGATCGCCTCTGAGCAGGCCCTATGCCACTGAGTAGAGCTGGAGTTTCTTTAACCAGGCAGCATATGGCATTTGTTTGAGCCCTTTGATCCTCTTGGT
Source organism: Protopterus annectens (assembly GCF_019279795.1). Classification (NCBI taxonomy): domain Eukaryota; kingdom Metazoa; phylum Chordata; order Ceratodontiformes; family Protopteridae; genus Protopterus; species Protopterus annectens. Next base: position 830,032,518 of record NC_056730.1, on the reverse strand, counting down.
GAGGTACTTTTCCAGTTGCTGCAGGTGTTTGGTAAGGTACATCCCAAAAGGGGCATTGTACTCGATTATGGGCCTGATGAGGGATTAGTAAAGAGGCACGATGACCTCCCCTGATCTAGATGTGAATCCCTTCATGATTAGGTGGGCTATATAAAATGTTTTTCTAACCACTTTGGCCACGTGGTTGTCAAATGAGAGAATGCTATCAACTTGGGCCCCCAGGTCCCTAATTACTTCTTCTGTACTTAATGGATTACCACCTATGTGGTAATTTGTGGGCACTTTGTTTTTGCCAAAGGGGATGACTATACACTTTTTGGCGTTTAGCTTGAGGCCATGACTCTGGCACCAGTTGTCTGTTTCTATGAGGCCCTTTTGGAGGATGCTTGTGTCGGCTGGAGAGTCGATATTGGCGCCCAGTTTGCAGTCATCTGCGAACTTGGTCAGCCACAGTCCATCTGTGTTGGCCTGTACCTCCGAGAAATATATACCGAAAAAGAGAGGTCCCAGGACTGAGCCTTGTGGGACGCCACTTGTAACTGATTTGGAGTCTGACATGGCTCCAGCAATTCTAACCATGTGGGTTCTGTTCTTGAGACAGTTTGCAACCCATCTAGTGACATAGGGGTTTATATTTAAGCTGGTGAGCTTATCTGTAATACCCGAGTGGGGTATTGTATCGAAGGCTTTTGCGAGGTCCAGGTAGGCTGTGTGGACCACCTTCCCTTCGTCAATGGCCTTGGTGACAGTTTCAAAGATGTCGACCAGGTTTAAGAGGCAAGATCTGCCCTTAACAAATCCAAACTGGGTAGGATCCAGTGTCTGTAGGTCCCCAATATCTTTATTTATGAGGTCCATGATGATCCTTTCCATAGCTTTGCAGACCAAGCTAGTCAGGCTTATGGGGCGATAGTTTCCAGGGTCCGTTGAGGCACCACCTTTGTGGAGAGGGACCACTGTTGCTGTACGCCACTCTTTGGGTACATATCCTGTAGTAAGGCTGAGATTGAACAGTAGTTTTATGGTTGGGTTTATCCCTTCTTGGAGTTCATGTAGGATGCAGCCCGGGACACCTCCCATTGATGCTGTGTTTTTTGCTTTGGAGAGGGCGGCTCTTACCTGAGCATCTAAGATGTCAGGGGGGCAGCACTCTGCTGGGATAGATATTTGCCCTTTGGGGGAGTTTGCGCTGAACCTGTCAGCTAGGATGTTGGCAATGTCTGTGGGTTCGGTGTATTTTTTTTGTCATTTTGGACTAATTCTGAGCATATCTGGGAATTTCCACCCAGGTTCCTAACATAACTAAAGAAAGCCTTGTGATTATCCTTAGTGTCCTGTGCAGTTTTTCTCTCGAAGCTGGCCTTAGACGATTTTATGAGTGCCCGTAGTTTTTTGCTAATACTGATCAAAGATGCTTTCCCTTTTTGGGATTTTGCTCAATCATTTAGTAGCTTCCTCCGTCTATTGTATAGTTTGTTTATGGCTGGGGTCCACCAGACAGGACGTCTGCCTTTGGAGGATTGGGTCTTGGTTTTATTTGGGATTGCATGATCCATGCATTCCTGAAGGTGTTCATAGAATGCATTTATAAAGGATTCTGCAGTCTGGGTCGTATTTTCCACAGGCCCGGGGGCTTTGAAGGATTCCACCTCGGTTTTGAGGAGTGTGAAATTTGCTTTAGAGAAGTTTTTCACTCTGGTTTTCTGAACAGGGGGTGGGGTCAGGATGTCAATATCCAGTTGGATTAGTTTATGGTCTGATCTTACCAGTGAGGGATACACTTCTGGTCTGGAGCATAGAGTCCCCATGTTGATGATGATCAGGTCCAGTATGTTTTCCCCTCTTGTGGGAGTGGTAACAAGTTGTTCCATAGCATTTGAGTTTATGAATTCTAGGAACCTTTGGGCTAGGGTGTTGGAGCTAGAGTAATGCTCCCAGTCTATGTTTGGGTAGTTGAAGTCACCCAATATAATGGTGTTTAGAGAGACATTCATATTTTCCAGTGTTCTCAGGAAGGCCGAGTGGGGTTCCTGGGTTTGGGAGTGTGGTCTGTAGCAGGCTATAAACTGGAAAGCAGTTTTACCCACTGTTAGTTGCACATGGATAGTCTCTGATGCTTTGTGCTGTGCCACCAACCTGGAGTTGTGGGATTCTTTGATGAATATTGATACTCCCCCACTTTTTGTAGTTCGGTCCAAGCTTTGGGGCCGAAAAGCATGGTATGAGGTATAACCTGGTAGTGCTGGGGTGCTCTCGGGAGCCCTGAACCAGGTTTCTGTTACTGCACAGATATCGATGTTCTCCATGCGAAGGAGAGTTTCAAGTGCGTGCATCTTGAGGTTTAGACTTCTGGCGTTGAGTAGCATTACTCTTAGTTTCTTATCCCTTATGATACCTATGGAGGTGGGTTTGTCTTTCGAGCCTTGCCTAAAAAAGGCACTATGCGGGTAGCAAGAGCCTTTGCCAATATCCGAAAGCCCAGGGGTGACAGGTGCAAGCCGTCCTTAGCGAAGCATCGTGACTTGTTGAGCATATCATCCCAGGCTGACAGGCATTGGATCCCCTTTGAATGACACCAATACTTAAGCCAGTTGTTGAAATTGATCATCTTGTCTTCATATTTTGGCATCATTCTTGGTGAGGGTAAGATGCTACTCAAGGTCAGGGTCATACCGGCCTGGGCTACATGCTCAGAGAGCTCCTCTATGTCTCTTTTCATGTAGTCCAGGGAGGTACATCTCAGGTAATTCACAACAACATGGACAATGACTGAGTCATATTTGTACTTGCCTTGGAGTGACCTGAGTGCTTGTGTTATGTGGTGGTTCCTAGCACCTGACAGGCTGCTCACCGTGACCTTCTCCTTGTTCAGCCTGGTGAGCAGGATGTCAGTGTGCCTGACGATAGAGTCACCTATTACAAGTGTATCAGGTGTGTTGTTTAGCCTTAAGGGCTGTGACTGTTCAGCACACTGGCTTTGTGAGATATGTGTTGCATGTGTTTTGCTTTGGGGTAGAGGTTGCTTGGGTGTCTGCTTTGGAGGTCTCTGCTGCTTAGGTAGATCTTTATTTAGAGCCTCTGAGTATGTTTTTGTATGATTATGTGTTTGGTTTGCTGTCGTGGTAGGTCTATGTGAGACTGGAATTGTAGTGAGTGTGGTTTCATTCTCCTCCTGACTGGTAATGCCAGTACTGAGTTGAGAGAGCTTAGCCTCCAGTTTGGCTATATGGTTGCATCTCTCAGTTGTGTTGGAATTTGTTGGGAGGAGGAGAGGGTTGCCTGTGTACATGAGACAGTTGTAACATTGCCTCAAGATTCCCAGATTCACCAGCTTGACTGGAGAGGAGATTGACAACTGACCTTTGGACATGCTAGAATAGTATTGGGAATTCCTTTATAATTGAAAACAAGGGCCAACGGGGAACAAGGTACTCAAGGGGAGTTTGTGAGGGTGTAGTGCTTTTAATTTTTTAGTGCTGACTTATATAATTGCTTAGTGAGCAAGTGCCAGGTAACTTAAGTGCAATGTGTTACAGGAAACTTAAATGCAAAAATGACAAACAGTAACTTTCTTTCAAGTGAAACAAGGAAATAAGTACAGTAAGCAATGCAGATATCACTAGGGATCCACAGAAGTGCTGAAAAGCCGCGTTTTAGGTGGAATTAGCGTCCAGGGAAATAACAAGCAAACAAACAACAAGCATACAAACAAAGCTAGATTCAGCAGGCCTGGATCTAGTCTATGCTACAGCAAACAAGGTGTACCAATTTCAGTAAGAAACAGTTCAAATATGCAGGCACTATAAACCTTTAACCAGAAATTCCCAGCTCAGAAGGGCAGAGTCCAGCCTCTCCTCCCACAAGAGTGCAGACCACGAACCTTCTTAATGTAAAATAACTGGCCTGAAGCCCAAGTGCTTAAACCAGAACTAATACACTTTTAGAATAACAGACACTGAGCTCTCAATCAGCAGTTCCCAACTTAGAAGGATGTAAGCTACCTGTCCTGCCACCACAGTGCATGCCACAAACCTTCCTTATGTAAAACAACTGGTCTGAAGCCCAAGTGCTTAATCTAAAAGACTTAGAATGATAGCTACACTTTAATCAAGTTACTACTAAGCAGTAATAAATACAATTGAATACTTTAAAGAATGCCTGGATTAGTGTTCAAGTTATACAAACAAAGCTAGATTCAGCAGACCTGGATCTAGTCTATGCTACAGCAAACAAGGTGTACCAATTTCAGTAAGAAGCAGTTCAGATATGCATGCACTATAAGCCTTTAACCAGAAATTCCCAGCTCAGAAGGTCAGAGTCCAGCCTCTCTTACCACAAGAGTGCAGGCCACGAACCCTCTTAATGTAAAATAACTGGCCTGAAAGCCCAAGTGCTTAAACCAGCATTAATACACTTTTAGAATAACAGACACTGAGCCCTCAGTCAGCAGTTCCCAACTTAGAAGGATGTAAGCTACCTGTTCTGCCACTACAGTGCAGACCACAAACCCTCTTAATGTAAAACAACTGGTCTGAAGCCCAAGTGTTTAAACTAAAAGGCTTAGAATGAGTTACACCAAGCATGTTAAGCTGTATATGCTGATGTCACTATTATAGTCTTGTATAACCCACAATCTGCTGTAGTAGGACATGAAGACATTATTTTCTAACACAAATCTGTAAGTATTTGAAAATAACAGATCTTTAAACTAGACTCTCATGATCAAAACATAAATTATTTCAGAATTATGTGCAGAATTCTGCACTGTTTACTGGGATGCCCAACTGAAAAGTCCTAACAATACTGTGAATTCAATTACTAGGGTCACACCTACAAGGCATAGGTATGACCCTAAAGTGTGTTCAGTCAGAACATATCTGTACATTTATCAATCAAGCAGACAAAACATCAATCCAACCAACAGGCCTGGGATGACACCTTGAAGTAAATCTATATCTCTGACAAAAATGTTTTGTGGTTACCAGCAGCAGAAGCATGGCCTCTTCCTATGCCTGACAGTCCTGAAAAACGTATGAGAGAGAGGTAATGTAAACAGCACCACATGTTACAGTATAACATTTGTACTAAGTCCAAATATTTCCCAGTTACAGTAGCTGCTATGTTAACAGGTATGTGGGTCACAATCTCTGCATGCACTTAAAATTGCAGTAACCTCCTTTCCCCCACCCAATAAAACACCTGATACCCAGATAAAACCATGTACACCCTGACACACTCAGTACTACAGCATTCCAATGCTGATCCAAATAAGCATACATAGACACTCCTCTTGTATGGAAATGGTGGCACCCACATCCATGACAGATGGATGCCTGGGAACTGTGTGTTGCAAGGTTTGCCAGGAATTCCTCAGTGGGTGACAGAGGTTGTTCCACTGCAGGCCCACCATCATTGACCTGTCAATCCCTGGCCATATCCACTGCCCACTTGTGTGTTGAGTGGATCACATCTGTGGCATGGAGTTGCACCTGCTCATATATGTGATTCTGATGACCCACAGCATTTATGTTATGGACTAGTTCATCCCAGAAGACTTGTCGCTCTTGCCTATTTGCCCTCCCTCTGGACAGCAAGACTTGGTAATGTTGTCTTAATGCCTCAGTTATGAGGTTGTTTTCAGTGTCAGTGAAAGGTGGGCAGCATCTGGCATGCATGATATCACCTGAAATACAAAAAATGAGAACACATGTCAAAATCACATATGTGAGCGTACAGTATGTACAGATATGGCAATTAAGAAAGGCTATCAGTATTCGCCACTTGATTATACATCTCATATGCAACAGCATGCCATACATACAAAGGGAGCGTAACCAACTAGGATAGTAGCAATAGTGACCTACTCCTAATTGTGGCATGACAAATACATATGATCACACACCCAGCACAAGAGTCCACTTATAGTGTGGCCTATAACAGGAACCCCTTCCCCCACATAGCATATGTATAAAATACAATGCCAAACAAATAGCTGTGTAGTATTACAACTGCTAACAAAGGAAGTATCCAGGAGACCTGTATCCCTAGTTACCAGACAGCATTACACCCTTGCTGCAATCTACAGCCTATGTAGGTGTTACACAGCTGCAGATCAATGACATCTCATCTGTACATTTCTAAGATAGGCTTACTGATGTAATCCACAGTTCCCTAAGTATATTCAAACATATGGGTAATGTTGGAAATAAAATGATTACTTACCTGATTGAGTACAATACTCCTCTATTGAAAGATACAGATATATAAGTGTTGTGCCAATGAGTTCACTATAGAAAGTAACCTTCATAAACTATGTTCTCCCTAGCTAGAAGTTTGCCTTTTTAAGATTGTTCTCATTAGCAGGTGATTGTCTCTGAACCAGGAATGCTAATTGCAGCATATATAGTTGATTTGCAGTATAATAAGGCAATCTCATGCAACTATTCAACAAGATATAAGGCCTCAATGTAGAATCCATTTTCTTTCTCTTATGTTGGAGTGGAAAGTACTGGGGTAAAGATTCTACATCAACATAGCGAGAATGTTTGTATTAGATACTTATTACATACACTTGTGTGTGTGTGTGTGTGTGTGTGTGTGTGTGTGTGTGTGTGTGTGTGTGTGTGTGTGTGTGTGTGCTACAGGCTGCAGCTGCTGCTGCTGCAGGCAATAAGCATAGTCAGAGAAGCTGCAGAATGTAGAAGACAGCAATACTTATGAGTAACGGTGTGACCTGTGGCAGCCTTGGTGTACAGCCAGAGCATGATTGAGGGGACCCATCCCAGATGAAATTGAAGTATGTGTTTAAGGTAAGCATGGTAGCCAAAGTTCAAAAGGCCTCAAAGAACTACACTCCAAAGATGCCCAAAAAGATATAAACCACATTCCCAAGATGCCCGGAAAGATATAATTGAGGCCTTCTGAACTGCTTAGATTTTGTTCTAGTTTAAGTGTTGAAGGCTGATTCCCTATTTTCTTTTTGGTTTATGGTAGCCAAAGGTATCATTAACAAAGTAATAGGCAACACGGTAGTTGTGTCCTAGAATAAGGTTGGGGGTACATTTACCATTATGTCAACTATTTGGACAGCCGTCAAGCCATGTGTTATGTTATGGTAGTTATCTGGAGCATGGCTGCTGGCAACCATTCCATCTAGCATGACATCCATATGTGTATGTTACTTGTGCTACTGTGGTTATCTGTAATATAAGTAGAAGATCATTGTGTGCTGCTGCTGCTGTCTGATATTACTGGGCCTCATTTGAATTACATACTTCTAAATCCTCTGTGAAGGCATAATAATGAATTGCCTGACACTGTATGCACTTTCAAGTGTTGTAATAGGCATATGTTAACTGTGTTCCTATCTGTAGGGCTTTGACTTCCATCATTGAAAAGCAGACATTCCATCTGTACTGCTTTGGGTGGATAAATAGGTGATGAGACAGTGATGCATATCAGAATTTATAATGGTGATGTACACGTACAAGTATATTAAATGCTAGACACCACTGGATTTGAACCCAAGACCACGTGGACCAAAAAATAATGTTTTTAAAGCATTTAACACACTGCACTATAAAGTCACTGTTACAGCAGGCGTATTTTTAAATATATAATTGCACACTTACATGCTGCTACCTTATTTACATCTATTATTATGTGTATGGCTTTATAGGGGTGTATTTCTCCACCAGAGTCCCAGTTAAACATCTAGTTTTCTATTAATCTTTTAGCACGTGTATTATGGTGGTGGTGCTGTGGTAGCGTTGTCGCCTCACAGTTAGACGTTGCCCATTCGATTCTCAGTTAGAACGTCTTCTGTGTAGCGACATGTGTGAATGGGCATTCCTTCGTTGAAGGTTGTGCGTTAGGCCCGGCAAGCCAGTACATAAAAATCTACTGTCAATCATTTGCAGACCAGAGTTCCGCTGTGGCAGCCCCTAACTGGGAAAAGCCGAAAGACACAAAAATTAATAAATCTTGCAGATATAATTGCACAGTTACCTGCTGTTAGGTATCTCACTTACATCCATTATTATGTGTCTGGCTTTATAGTGATGTATTCCTATAGCAAAGTCCAAGTTACACTCCCATTTTCCTATTATTCCTTTATCAAATTTGCATAACTTTGTGTGATGCGTAGCATTGCTTAAACATGCTTAATGGGAAAATGGCAAGTATTACATTTTGCGTAAGACACTAGTATCAATGAACAGCTGTTTGGCTTGGCAGGTTGATGGGCTGGTCTACAGGTGGGATGGTTATGGGTTTGAAATAGGGTACAGGTGTACTTTTTTAATGTGATACTTTTTTTTCAGAAACATATCAATATAACGCCAATTAGCTTAGCAACACTGCATGTCATGCAGTGTCGCACAAAAAATCCTTAAAGAAATGAAAAATAGGAAGATAGGGCAGTGGTGAAATGGGGTGCAAGCAGGGGAAAAACATAGTGAAAGGCAGGTACGTATGTGCAGAAATGCTGTAGGAAAGAGCCATAACTATCCATTTCTTCAATGGCAACAACTGTGCAATTTAATAGATTTTTCTAGCTGAATCTGGACAGTCACCAAGTGCGTTGACAAGCCAATTGTACCAAATTAAGTGTGTCCAGTGGACATGTGTGCAAAATGGAGAGCTGTGTATGAGATTATATTTTTTGCGGGGGGGGGGCAGGTGCCAACTTTTTTTAAGGTGAGAGTGGAATGTTGGGGAAGGTTACATAAGCATGTGTGGGGGAGGTAAGTTGGGAAGATGAATAAGCATTTGCAGACAGACAAGACACCAGGCAGGGTTGGTGTGTGACACAAGAGGGGGGTAAACACTTTGGTTGTGGAAGGTGTTATGGAATCCCAGTCCCATGGATGTCAGGCACAGTAACAGTGTGACTCAAGTCCTCACCCATGGGACTGTCAGCACTCCAGTGGCCGATACTGATACCTGGGGTAAGAATGCCCCACCAGGAAAGACAGCATGCTCTCCGTCTTTTGTAGGCATGCACCAACAGTTCAGCACAGCAGCCCACACATCATGCCTGGCAGTTCAGCATGGGTGACAAAAGCACCCCTTCCACTTCCACTCCCAGATGGTGGACCACTCCCAGCCTGTGCTGTGGAACTACTTGATGGAGCAGATAGTGCAGAGGCAGAAGAGGGAGCACCACCAGGCTGCAGTTCAGATGTGCTGGGCGCCGGTGCTACGGCTGGGGGAGCAAAGGTAGGTGGATCATCTGGAACTGGCCTATCTTATCACTCTGTGATAAATTAAATATAAACATAAGGTAAAAATAAACATAACCAAACAAATTTAATTAATAACATAATAGGAAAAAATAATAAGTAATGTAAAGAATTAAAAAGGAATATAATGAGGAATAGAAAAATAAATAATGTAAATGAAAGTATTTTAACAGCAAAGCAATATTAAATTATACATAAGGCCAACATAAGAGGTAATTACAAATAATATATTAATTTCAAATCATAATAATTAGTATAATTAAATTAAAGAAAAGAAGGAGTGGGATGAGAGAAAAAAGAACATTAGTAACTTTGCAGATAACATAACTACACAGATTGCTACTACATACTTCTACATATGTCAGATTTCAGTTCTGAGAACAATGACTGCTTATATTTTATAGTTGATGTTGCATGTATATAGCCCTCAAATTGTTAGCATGGGACATCATGGGCCAAGCCCTACCATGTTGGTAGAAAGGCACAACTACAGGGAACATTTTTATATAGTGTACTCATACATTAGTAGCAAGGTGTTCTGATAACAGATTTACCATTAAATTGTATTCCAAGTAATGTCATATATCTGCAAATCAAGGACCAGACATTCGGGGCAGTAGTCATTATATTCTGCAAAAACTGTGACAGTTTAGAAGCATGCTCGTGTACACTAATTACACTACACAGTTTGTCATTTCTCATTTGGCTGCCATGGGATTAGAACCTACAAGCAGTGACTACAGGAATAATGTGTACTTTATTTGAATATAATGAATTCTCAAAGCACCATCTACTTTAAGACTTTTATTTTAACATTTTGTGTGAAATAGTACATTTACACACATGTATTGCTGTGTGTGGTATCAGATTACAAACCAAAAGCAGTGACCACAAAAATAATGAGCACTTTATTTGAAAAGATTAGCTATCAAAGCACTAACTCCTTTTATAATGTATTGCACAATGTCACTTGAAATCTGGCAGTCACACATACGTGTTGCTGTGTAGGACGTCTGTTAACTGAACCATATACCCTGTTAATTTACTAAGTGCTATCTACAGCATATTTCAGGAAAAATTATTAGAACTGAAGCTTGAACCTTAATCTATGTATTGCACTACATTTATTTCTGACATTTGTTGCTGCATTATTTATTATTAGTTATTATACAATGACCCCCCCATTAATATTTCAAAACGTGCATGCTGATTGGCCAGCATGCTCGTTGTAAATCTCACAATATACCAGCAGAAAAAGTTCCGGTCACCCAGAATTTTTTTTCCATTGGTATAAAGTGTCCAAAACTTTTTTTTTTTTTTTTTTTTTAATAAATAAAAATAAAAGAAAAAACAGAGCAACAGAGACTTTCTTTTCTCAGTTGCTTCCATTTCAAAGCATCGATGTACTGGGAATGCATAGGAATGCAAGTCCCATACCCATGCGCAGTACATCAACACAAGGAAGCAGTATACCATCACTGGCAGAAGAACAGTAATGTGCCATTATACAAAGACATTATTTAAGAAAAGCAAGTATTTTTTTCTTAAGTAATGTCATTGTATAATACCAATAACTGACTCTGTGGTTGTTGTATATGGAAATTTACCCATGGTTGGCTATATTTAATCACTCGGGCTTCACCCTTATGATTAAACCACACCAGCCATGGGTAAATCTTCAATATACCACAACACATCATTGGTTATTGCTTAAATATGTAACAATTGACTGGTTTTGGATTACAACACACATGCAGGAATAATGAACATGTTTTTTGAAAAGATTACTTATCGAAGCACAATCTCATTTTAAACTTTATTGATAATGTTTCTTAAAATCTGGCATTTAGACACATGGATAGTTGTCCAGGACTTCAGTTAACTTACCCATATACCATGTTCATTTACTGAGTGCAATATACATCATTATTTCAGAGAAAATTAACAGAACACAGGTTTGAAACCTACTCTGGGTATTGCACTACATTTATTTCTGACGTGTTGCTGCAGTCTTTATTCAATTACATGTAACACTTGACTGTTGTCAGACAAGAACACACATGCACTGAGTACAGGAATAGTGAGCACTTTATTTTGAAAACATTACTTATCAAAGCACCATCACCTTTTAAAATGTATTGATTAATGTTTCTTCAACTGTGGCAGGTAGACCATGGATAGCTGTCTAGGACTTCTGTTAACTAACCCATATACCCTGTTCATTTATTGAGTGCAACCTACGGCATATTTCAGACAATGAGCAGACCACAACAGTTACTCTTAATCTGGGTAGACTCCAACATTAACTGATGGTTGGAAGCTATGTTACGCAGTAGTGCATGCTTAGTTGCTTTAACTTGCTTTACCATTTCAGGTAGACAGTGACACATTAATAAAGATGTAAGATAGGTTCATATTTTCATAGGTAAATACTAGGCTATCTGCCCAAGGGCATTTATAAGCCTAGACAGAGTGTGTTGGCTTTTGCCACCCCCTTAGATTAGTTTCCTGCGCCTCTGACCAGCAGAGCCATTAGTTCCCTGAACCTCTGTCCAGCAGAGCCACTGCAGTGATCCCCAGGGTAAATTTTCTGTTTCCCATCCACCCGTCAAGGTTTCTCTTGAAGAGTGCTAGTGAGGGGCTCTGCCTGATGTATATTGGAATTTTGTTACAAAGCTTGGGGAGTCTCTGGGTCAGGAATATATCCCTCCAGCACGTCTTATTTATCATTGTGGTAAGGTTTATATCCCTAGAGCAGGTCGCTTTCAGGGATTTGTTTTTTTTTAGGTGGAGCATATCCATCAATTCTGGGTTGGACATGGCCTTGTATGTCAAGCAGAGATCACCTCTGAGTAAGTGGTATGCAGCTGAGTACAGCTGGAGTTTCTTTAATCGGGCTGCATAGGTCATCTGTTTGAGGCCAGTAATCCTCTTAGTGAGGTACTTTTGTGGTCTTTCTAGCTATTTCAGGTGTCTTGTAAGGTACATCCCAAATGGAGCGTTGTATTCTATAATGGGTCGAATAAGTGATGAGTAGAGAGGCACAATAACCTCCTTTGTTCTGGATGAGAACCCTTTTGAGATTAGGTGGGCGACGCAGAAGGATTTTCTAACCACCTTGGCAATCAAACGAGAGATTGCTATCTACTTGGGTCCCCAGATCCCTTATTACTTTTTCTGTATTTAGGGGACTACCATCTATGTGGTAGTTCACAGGTACTTTGTTTTTTCCAAAGGGGATGACTATGCACTTTTTGGCATTCATCTCGAGGCCATGATTTTGACACCAGGTATACATCTCAGTGAGACCCTTCTGGAGGGTATCTGTATCAGCCAGAGAATCAATTATTGCCCCTAGTTTGCAGTTGTCTTCAAACTTGGTCAGCCAAAGTCCTCCTGTGCTTGCCTGTACCTCTGAGAAGTATATACTGAACAAGAGGGGTCCTAGGACTGAGCCCTGGGGGACGCCACTTGTAACCAGTTTAGAGTTGGATCTAGAGTCTGTAACTCTCACGATGTAGGTTCTGTCCATGAGCCAATTTGCAACCCATCTCGTGACATAGTGGTTAATGTTCAGATTGGTGAGTTCGTCTATAATACCAGAATGGGGAATGGTGTTAAAAGCCTTTGTGAGGTCTAGGTAGGCTGTGTGTACCTCCTTACCCTCATCTAATGCCTTGGTAACTGTCTCAAAGACATCCACCCAGTTTAGGAAGCATGATCTGCCCTTAACAAAGCCAAACTGGGTGGGGTCCAAAGTTTGAAGGTTCCCAATATCTCAGTTAATGAGTTCCATGATGATGCACTCCATAGCCTTGCAGACCAAGCAAGACACGCTTATAGGGCGATAGTTCCTGGGGTCCATTTTGGTGCCCCCTTTGTGGAATGGGATAACTGTTGCTGTGTGCCACTCTTTGGGTACATAGCCTGTAGAGAGGCTGAGTTTGAACAGAGTGTTTAGGTGAGGGATTAGTTCATTTTGGAGCTCTTGTAAGACAAAGCCTGGGACACCATCCGGTCCCATTGAGGCTGTGTTTTTGGCTTTGGATAGGGCTGTTTTAACCTGTGTGATGATGATTGCCAGGGCCTTACATTCTACTGGTATGGTTATGGGCTCTTTAGGGGGTGAGAGGGGTATGAAGTTTGCACTGAACATGTCTGCAAAAATGTTGACAATATCAGTCAGTTCAGTGTATTTTGTGCCATTCTGCACCAACTCAGAGCAGATCTGGGAGTTTCCACTTGGGTTCTTAACATAGCTAAAAAATGCTTTGTGGTTATCTTTGGAGTCCTTGGAAATTTTTATTTTGAAACTAGCTTTGGATGATTTAATGAGGGATCGTAGTTTCTTGCTGATACTAATCAAGGATGTCTTTCCATCTAGGTATTTTGCTCTTATCTGTAGTAGTTTCCTCCTTCTATTGTAGAGCCTGTTTATGGCAGGGGTCCACCAGACTGTTTTTTTTTTCTTGGAGGAGTGAGTCGTGGTTTTACTTGGGATAGCATAATCCATGCATTTCTGCAGATGATCATAGAATACCTATGTATAGGTTTCAGCAGCTTGGACAGCATTGTCCATTGGCGTGGGGGCTGTGAACCTTTCCACCTCGGTCTTAAGCAACATGAAGTTTGCTTTTGAAAAGTTTTTCACGGTGGTTTCCTTGATTGGGGTTGGGGGCAGAATGTGAATATCCAGAGTGATTATTCTATGATCTGATCTAACCAGCAAGGAGTTAATGTCAGGTGTGGAACACTGGTCACCCATGTTGGTGATGACCAGGTCCAATATGTTGTTCCCTCTGGTGTGGGTGTTGACCAGTTGATCCAGGGCATTCAAGTTTATAAATTCTAGGAAGCATTGGGTGAGGGAGTTAGTACTTGAGTAATTCTCCCAGTTAATGTTTGGGTAATTGAAATCACCCAGTATTAGGGTGTTTGGTAGGACCTTTATATTTCCCAGTGTCTCCAGAAATATGGAATGGGGGTCCTGGGTCATGGTGGGTGATCTTTAGTAAGCTACAATTTGGATTGCAGTTTTGCCTGTTGTTAGTTGCACTTGGATGATCTCTGATGCATCTTGCTGTGCCACTAACCTGGAGGTGTGAGTATCCTTGATGAATATGGATACACCCCCACTTTTGTGTTTCGGTCCGGGTTCTGTGGCCGAAAGGTATGGTATGAGTTATAGCCTGGTAGTGCTGGGGTGCTCTCTGGAGCCTTAAACCAGGTTTCTGTTACTGCACAGACATTAATGTTCTCCATACTGAGGAGTGCCTCAAGTGCGTGCATTTTGAGGTTTAGACTTCTGGCGTTGAGTAGCATTACCCTCAGTTTTGGTTACTTGTGCTATTTACAGTGGTGGGTTTGTCTTTTGAGCCTTGCCTAAAAAGGCATTATGGGGGTGGCAAGAGCCTTTGCCAATATTCAAAAGCCTAAGGGTGACAGGTGCAAGCCATCTCTTGCGAAGCAACGTGGCTTGTCGAGCATGTCATCACAGTCAGACAGATAGTAGATCCCCTTTGAATGACACCATAAACTTAGCCAATTTTTGAAGTTGATCATTTTTTCTTTATACTGTGGCATCATTCTTGGTGAGGGTAGGATGCTACTCAGGGTCAGGGTCATACCTGCCTGGGCTATATGATCAGAGAGCTCTTCCATATTTCTTTTCATGTAGTCCAGGGAAATGTCCTAGGTATGTCATATCTGACCATTAAGACTGCAAAATCTGTATTATTAAGTTATGCATTAACTTATTACTTTGATGATTCTCCTACTTACCACACAATTGCATCATCCTGGCCAAGCACCCTGTATGGGACTGGACATTGTGAGCCCTCTCTTCTGCAGCTGTGGTAAAAGAAGCAAACCATTATGCATATCAGTTTTGCACAGATTCAGCTTCTATATTTATAAATTACTGGAACACATACTTACACATCTGTGGGGTGTGCCGAGCCCTAGCCCCTTGGACCTAGCTGTCCAAGGTTCCCCTCTACCTATGCCTCAGGTCATTGTAGTGGCATTGGCACTATTCACCAGTGTGGGGGATACCAGTAGCACTGGTCAGGTCACTGGCCAAATGATCCCAGGCCTCAGACTTACACTCTGAACACTGGTAGCCAGGTCTATATTATATGTTCAAAGTTGGAAAACTTTGAATGTTAAATAATCGAATTTAAATGTTCGAAGTTTCAAACATTGAACATATAATAAAAATAGAAAAGAAACAGAACTTACCTGACTAGTGTAGTCAGGGAGGCAAGCCCCCTTGCATGCCCCACACCCCCAATCTTTGAATATACCAACTCTGAGACCGCTATATAGTGCAGTAAAGAGAAGATTTCCCTTACTGCATTGTAGTGCGGTTTCAGAACTGGCATAGTTAAAGAGTGGGGGGTGTGGGGGGCAATGCCCCCCACTTGGGGGGGTGCAGGTGGGCTTGGTCCCCTGCCTACACCTGTTAGTTTTGGGTTTGGGTTTTTTTCGATATTTTAACGTTCAAAGTTATAAAACTTTGAACATATGATATAGACCACTGGTAGTCACACTGCAGCATCCAGGATCCATAATGCTTAACCAGGAGTCCAACAAAAACTCTGGACTCCTGCACTCCTCGCTTTTGCACATGAAAGCCCACTCCCCTCACCTGCAGCAGCAGCCATATATTCACAGCCAAGGTAAAATTCAAAAGAATGATGTGAAATTCATGCCTACTGGCCTTTATATAGGCTACATTCCCACCCTTGCACATCATACTGCAACTTTCAAAAAAGAACAGCAACACTTAGCATGACACAAACTCACAAATCTATATTTAAGTGAAGCTTAGCAACTTGCAGCTTTACTAACAGTTTCTAAATGTAATGATTATTTAATTTAAAGTCAACTGATGTTTCAGTTACCTGACAGATTTTCACAGCAATCAATGTTAAAAGTATGACTTCTCAGGACTCGAACCAGGGACCTACTACACTGGAGATCATAACCAGTCACTGGGATAGTGAAGAGAATTTGTATATCTTCACACGTACTACACAGGTTGCTGTAAACGTAGTGCAGCTTCACTGCATGAGTTTGCCCACTGCTAAGCACAGCAGAACTACAACAATTGAATACATCTGGTTTCTATTTTTTTGATGTCTAGCGGAAGTCTGTTATAGCTGTAAGCAAAGCTAAGCACACATCTAAGCAACACGCTGCACTGCTCAAACAAGCACATAAAAAATAATTAATAAGAATTCAATACATCCGGTTTCTATTTTTAGATATCTAGCAAATGTCGACTGTATATGTGAGCAAAGCTAAGCATAGCTAAGCATAACTAAGCAATGTGCCACACCACACAAACAAGCCCATAAATGTAAAAAAAAAAACAATAATAAATTAAATTGCAAATTAATTAAGTTAAATCTTTCAGTTCCGGTTTATTAAACCTTTCAGTTCAGGTTTATGGGCCGAAAGGTACTGTGATGTGCTTATCAACTGTAAAATTTTTCTCGACAATCCACAATTAAGGGACTGCCTGTAAAGTGTTGCTTATGTGTATTCAACATCTGTGTTACTGTGATCTCTGTCAGCAGGATGCCATAATTATGTATGGCGGGCTGCCAAGGAGGAACCATGCCCGTGTATATGGATACAATAAATAAACCTCAGGACTGAATTAAATCCATGTAGGCTCCATATAGAGCCTATATGGATTTCATTCAATCCTGGAGTTTATTTATTTATTCCATTGTAGTAGTATAAATAGTTAGACGTGCAGTTTGATTGATTTAGCCCTGCACTGCATTCATGCTGTGGACCCACTCTGCTTTCTGTGCTATACATAGCTGGTCCAGAAGTCTTTAGTGTTAGACTTTTTCCAAAACTTTCTTGCAGCATCTAGATGTTTTACAGTTTTTCAACAGTTCTACTATCACTTACTTTTTTGAGGGCTGTTTCATCCCTCCTGCTTTAGGTTTCAAGTCTGTAACCATTATCCCATGCTTTGCTAAAAATGCTTTGCTTCAAGAAGGAGTCATTTTATCAAGGTCAAAAAAATGTAACAACATGCTACTGCATCATTTTACAGCTAATCATTTCCTGTATACATACATGCATATGGAAATGAAAGTAGAAAACCATACTGTCCTGTATGTATTCCCTCATAATAATATATATATATATATATATATATATATATATATATATATATATATATATATATATATATATATATATATATATCTAAAAACAGAGCTGTGTATGATTGTAGAAAAAAAATGAATGGTCTCCTATTAAAAACTGAAAAGTTTGTGACTGCTATAATATCTGAATTGCTGCCTATCACCTAGTGTGTGGGAAGGAACATAATTCCAGATAACAGATGTGGAAATGTACTTATTTATTTACTTACTATGGTAGATAATGTAGACTTCACATATAATTTTCACCATAATCTTTCACTCTAAAAATATAAAATGGACAGTCACATACTTTGTAATGCAATTGCTCATATTTACGATCTCTCTTTTACTACAAAACCTTTTTCTGTATATTTTATATATGCAATAATTTTACCATTAGCTAAGATTGTTTGCCTTCTTATACCAGTAACATTTGGTTTAATGCTAGTATTTGTCCTCTTGCAAAATTGTAGAAAAACTTATATGGATGTCAGTACTTGACTACACCTATAAGAATGACATTGTGATGGATAAAAAATATGATTTACTGTAACAGCTCTATTCTCCTTAACCTATCAATTGTATAGCAATGTGGCCAATGGTAACCTTACAGGTACAAATTTTCTTGACATGAAACAGGATGTTGATAAAATAGATACAATGCAGTTTCTCTAATGAGGTGTTATGGTTTAAAAACTACTTCTCTAAAATGTCTTTAGAATAATGGGTCAGAAATATAACCTGGATCAGTAGGTATTACAAAAGATGTTCCTCTTAATTCTGTACTTTGTCCTTTTTTATTATTATTTATAAAAATGCTTGTAGGACCTGCCTAATCTTAAAACTGTATAATCATAAGAAATATTGGAGAAACTTAATATACTGTAACAGAGGTTTCTCAAGATTACTTGAAATCAATTTGGAATTGGCTAACAAATAGAAAGATATAAATTAATATCAAAATGTCCAGATTAATGATGTTTGTCCCTCTACAAAGACTGCAAAAAGTAGTTGTTTAACTAATAGTGACCCAAGTGGTATATTAGTAACAATCCCCCCCCCCCCACACACACACACACACTCACACATACAATGATATCCAGGAATTGTATTAGATGAATGAACACCTATCTTTTCACCATCATACTCAAACTGAAGAAGAGAAAGTACTAAACACAGCTTATGAATTGTCCTACTACTTACCCCAGAAACCAGAAGTGATATTGCCTTTAACATCCATCTCCATAGACTACAGTATGGCCTATCCCTGATTGCTCCCCTATAGCTACAAAAACACTTACACTGTGCAGATCACTGAAAAACTCCAAGATTCATCAACCTTTTTTCTCTAATGGACATCCTTGATATATTGTTCAAAAAAATAAATAGCTGCCAGTTACGGACCGGCCCTATTTTTATTTAAGTCACTGAGGTTGCAATGCTCATAGGAGAGGTGCTTTCAATCTCTGCAGAGCAAAGTTATATAAAAAATGCAGCTTGTATTCTTTGAAAGATGACTACAGAGATCCCCCTATATTCTTAACACTACAAAGAAAACATTTACTATACTTACCCTTACTCCCATACTTCCTGGAACAAAGTCTTATAATACCATCATCTTTAAAAAAGCTAAAAGCATCATTAGTTAAAGTCAATAAATGCAATGCTTCAAAGACATATATTATCATATATAGTTTCAAATATAGTGTTCAGATATCCTAGGCTTTTCTCCACTGAATTTTACATGATTCCATAATGTTTACCTCAATAAATAATGTTGTATCATTCTATCATATTAGTCATGTTTTATTCTAATAGTTCCTCTACCTATTTTAGATTCTTCATTATTTTTCTTTTTCCTTTTGTAATTTCTGTTTAGGAATAGACTTACCACACTGTCTCAGATCCTGACTCTCTTGCTACCTGAAATATTGATACTGTAGTTCTATCTTCCCGTTCAACTCATGTTTCTTATTCCTTACATTTGTCTTAAGTTTGATTTGTAATGGTTATTGTTTGCATATCGTGTTTTTTTCTTACAATATCAATCATAATACACTATTTTTCTCTATTAACTTTTTAGTTATTGCATTATCCTATATATTTTTAAAATTATTGTACTTGTTTTGTGAAAGAAAATGTGGCCTCAGTAATGGCTGAAAGTCCCTGGACCAGCGAACCTACCCAGTAAATTAAAATACTAAACAAATAAATAAATTATTTATTCCTTTGTTACTAGGCTAGTAGCCTCTTTTCATTGGAGACCTGAGGTGGTATTTATACTGCTAGGGGAAATTTGGTCAGGACATCAATGAATTCCCTTGTCTTTCTGATAGGTGCCATGGGATCTTTGATATCCACCTGAGCTACTATCAACACGCGCAGATGTGATTTCAGTTTAACATCCTATCGAAAGGAACCAGAAGATGACACACTCAGGAAAGTACTTAGTATAACTTACATGGTATACAATATAAGCTGTACTATGGTACAATTTGAATTATTAGTTTGCAAGGTTAATGGGATGGTTGATGTGAAGACTGGTAGAGATGGGTGAAGGCTGCCAGTTTAGTCAAATAGAATTTGGTACATAATTCTGTCCTTTGTAAATATGAATGTTGAAATACAAGCTTTTTTTCTTAACTGAAAGAATATGCTGTGAAATGTTGAACACAAAACAATGTAGCAAGATTGCTCTCTGCTGTGAAGAAAGCTAAGTCAAGAATTTCTTGTCTGTCCTTTGAAATTGAAATTATTTCATGACTGTCTTTGATGTTTACAGTTCCGCTCCAGCCGGGCTTGATGAAACTTCCTGCCTATTGTTTTAAGGCTAAAGTTAATGACCAGAATTTACATGTGTAATGTCCTTTATTGCTCTGGTTTATGCCTAGGTGTAAAAGTATGTAAATGCAGTTTCTGTCAGCCTGGGAACACCAGAAAAGTGTAAAAAATGATGTAATGAGAATCAGGACTGCAATAGCAATTTAAACAGAGAGAATCAGAAGGTATTAAGCATTTTGTCTTGATCATCCAACTCACAGCACTTTCTTGCTCATATGTAAGTTATCTTAGACTTGTGTTTTCTTTTAGAAATAGCTAGGAACTAGAAAGTTTAGACTAAGTGTTTTTTTTCTGTGATGTCAAAACTGTACTACTGAATTATTTTAAGTATTTCTGTGTGATCTCTGAACTCTTGACTAGCACTGAGTAGCAGAAAATATTGTCTTGTGGTTTTAATTATTTATTATTAAATATTTTAATACCTTTCAACTATAGCTGTTTTGTGCAGAGATAATTTAAGCTCTAGAGTACATTGCATATTTATAGAGTTTACTGTCCAAGTCACTCTAAATAAGCCTTGACTGTATAGTCACAACTACCAACTGGATAATAATATTGCACAGTAATAATTGGACACCCTTTTAAGGGCCTTTGAGTAGCTGATAAGAATTATTGGGTGGTGGCAAGTGGAACTACCATATAGACTGGCAGAAAGGGGCACAGCTGGAGAAACTGTGCCAGCCTTCCCCAGGACAGTCTGTGTGGTTGTATAAACTCTTCTCAAAGTGCATGTGTGTGTGGGGTCTACATTATAACATCAAAGTCTTACAACTTCAAATGTTATAATACCAAACCCATAGAGCAAAACACCAGAAAACCGAACAGTCAGAATAGCGAACTTTTTCCCAGGGAAGAAATGTGCTGTTCCAACAAACATTCATGCAACACAAGCACACCAAAATAAATAATATACACACACACACACACACACACACACACACACACACACACACACACGCACACACTTCACAAAACCCTACACTAAACCATACATACACCACTAGCTATCCACTTACCTTACCCCAACCCTAACCCTAAGGTCTGTCACTATTGCACACTCACCTTACCAGCTCCCTAACCCTAACTCACCTACCCCACCCTAACCCTCACGTCCACACAATTGCACACTTACCTGACCTGTGCCCTAACCCTAACTCACCTAACCCATGCCCAATCACATACTCACCTTCGTTTGCACACTTAACTTAACCCGGTCCGTAACCTCCACTCCACAGTCGAGGAAATAGGGAAGCTGCAGAAACAGCCCACTAGGAAAGTATTCGGTGTTTTACAACTTTGCTATTTCCAGCGTTCGCTCCACTGAGTTCGATATTATAACATTCAAAGTTGTAAGACTTCGATGTTATAATATAGACCCATGTGTGTGTCAGCTACTTGGGCAGGGACATGAAGCACTGGTTGAACAGAGAGGGTGTTAGAGGTTTTAGCTTGCCCACTAAGCTGAAATCTGGACCCTATAGCTGTGCCAGTGGGGAGTCTTATTGGGGACCTAGAGAGCAAGGGAGAAACTAGCCCCGGACTGACTGTGATCTCTATGTGCTTTTAAGGGAAATTGCATATTACTGTGTGCATTTGTTATTCTTTCCTCATATATGAGATGCCCTCTCTGGTGTTAGTGGTGAGGATTGAGGCTCCCTGATTGCTGGGCCAGGGCACGGGCATCACAGTTGACTCATATTTACACTAGCATTGCAAAGATAATAATGTTACATGAAGTGCATCTTAATTAAAAACAACAGGAAAGCTTTGAGAAGAAAAATGGGAAAGATGGTTTCTTGTATTTGAAAAGAAGGAGAGTGAAAGAAAGAAATCTTAATATTAATTTATAGAGTATAGGAATACAGATTGAAAAACAAATGAAGGGCCGTCAGGCAACAATTAAAAAAAGGTGAACGGATGGTTTGCAGGATGCAAGAATTACATTGACTTCACTATATATTCCACCAAAAGCAGTGGAATAAGATATAAAGAACATTGTGCAGAAGTTATAACTTTGATCAAGGATGTATGGCACTAGCTGGAGACTGGATACTACAGGAAAAAATTAAGACATTTCTGGAAAGCCAAAATATCATAGAATACTGGCTTAAAGAGGATAACCCCCTTGCTTTAGTCAAACACGATACTGTATTACACCCTCTCTCTTTGTACATACTGTAATATTGTTTGCATGCCTTTACTATTTTAAAATTATACATGTCTACAAAAACATTACTTATCTCTGTATTATTAGCATGTTAACCCTTCCATACTTATGTACTTGCACTTATCTCTGTATTATTAGCATGCTAACCTTTCTACATCTGTACCTTAATTGTCATTATATATATTGCTCATATTATGTAACAATTTTCTGGAGCTTATCTCCCCAAGGACTCCGCTGAAAATGGATACTAGCTGTCCAGCCAGACCATCCTGGTAAACAAATGTTAAATAAAGAAATAAATAAATAATGAGTGAATAAATAGAGATACTTACAGAAATGTCTGTAAGCATTTGGTACTACTGATTTAATTAAAATAAGATAGAATGTAGTAAAATTTATACATTTTTCTGAGACATATGGTTCTTGGTAAGATAAAATAGATGTTATGTATGAAAAGAGTATTGCAAAATGGTTCTGCTCGTATACATCTGGTGATAACATTGAGCCATTCACCTATACAAATTAAGTTACGTAAGCAAGTAAAAGGTTTTTGCAATATATGTTGGCATTTTCCAGTATTTCTCCTGAAAAGAAAGCCATTTGATGATTGGGCAGTTCAAGTTTTAACTGTAATATTATTACATTTCAATGTAAGGATGCGAAAACTGGGATAATAGTAAACTGAAGATTAGAAATGCAGTCACAATCAAAGTAAAAGAGATATAGAATAATAGTCACAGTATGTATCCAGTGCGTGGATCACAATAGGTTGAAGTACAATTGAAAAAAGCTGGAATGACTGCTTAAGACTATTTTGAAAATGTGAATAAACATAGAACAAAGTTTTAGAACAACTGCTTTTTGGCACTAAGCCTAGAGCAGCTAAATTATTCACTCAACATTTGAGGCAACAAAAGGTTGAAAGGATGACAACTAAACTCAGCAATTATGTGAATGGTAGGGTAGAAATGGACCCAGGAAAGATTATATATATAACAGTAAATTATGGCAGTAAACGATGCAAACAAGATACAGATGCTGAAAACAACACACACACAAGCATACAGGAATTAATAACATATCTGAGACAATTTCAACTTCTTCATTTAAGAAGGTTCATAGGTTCATAGGTTGGTACTAGGCTATCAGCCCTAGGGCCTATACAGGCCTAGCCATAACAATTCCCTAGCTATTTCTTCCCACACTATTTACTTCCCTGGACCCCTGTCTAGCAGGGCGACTGACTTGATCCAGGGTCATACAAAGCATTTATGAACACTTTGACAAAAGAATGGCAAAGATACTGTTAAGAATAACAGGCACGGATCAGTGCGGATTTATACAAGGTAAGCAAACATTTGAACATTTATAGAACCCTTATGATTCAAAAGTATGCACTGTATAATAATAATATATTAATGTCAATGATGACTGCAAGTTGGGTGATACAGTCTGATCACCATTTAATACAATGTCACTACATCAAGAACTAATCCACATAAATCAATGGTGTGCTAAAATAGGGCAAAATTAAATGATAAAAACTATATTATCAGCACACTTACTATTCCCCAATATTTCCCTAAAATCTATACCTTAGCCCATCTGGCCCTGTTGCATTATCCATATTTACTTTTTTAACACCCCATTCAACTAATGTCTAATTAGTGTTCTCTGACTTATTGATGCCTTATTAAATTTTCAATCTCCCATCGCATTTCCCCTTTAATACTTTTGTATCTGATAATCCCCTCACATACTCATTTACAACTCTCATAATCTCTTCTTGGTCATAATGTATTTTACCCACCTTATCCAGTATACATGTTATTATCCTTTTTGTGTCTTGAGTTTCATTACAAAAGTTGTGCTACTTTCTCCCATTCTCCTTGCAAGACATATCTATGACCTTTTTTTCTAAGTTTTTATTCTATGGGCATCTCTCCTTCTCTAAGACATTTTAATCATGTGTATTTAAAGCTTCTCCATAATCCAACATGCTACTTGTATACCTATTTTATATTGCGTTGTATACTATCAACCAGAATGACCAAGTTTTATACAAAGGCTTCATAGACCAATGGTACTTCCATAAGAATGATATTTCCTTCTTAAAATCTTCAGTGTTACTAATTTTCCGAATGATTCTCTTTATGTCCTTGTATTTTCTAATCGACTGTTTAGCATCTACTACCTTAACCCATATAGCCCCCATATCAGAAACATATATCTCTCTCCTTCTACCCATATCTCTTTTAAACCCTAGGACAAAATCACATAATTTATTTTTGTCTTTAAATGTCCTCTTCTATGTGTATAGATGCTTTCCCATACTAACTGCAATTTTATACTTTTATCATATTGCTACATATCTTCACATCCTGGTTTATCTTCCATACACATTTTCTCAGATTACAGTTAAAGTCATGTAATACTAGTGTATTCACTTACCCATTATGTATTTCTTCATTTCTTCAAACATACCCAGTATCTCTTTTATGCTAGTGTATGCCTACACCACATTTGTTCTGTACACCTTTACTCCATATCTGATATCACAAAGCATACATCTCCGGGGACAATTATTGGAACATCTAAAAGCTTTTAAAACAACATTCCTTTTAATCAATAAAGTTACTTTCCAAAACTCCACACAGATTTCTGCACCATTAAACATCTTTGCTATTTATGCTGTTAACATGCATTGTGATAATATCAAAGTTATTTCTTCCTTTCTTTGCAACTTTCTTTTGCTGTAACAAAAGCTTTTTTCCCTTACTCTGTTTCCATTGGTATTATTCAGTTCCACAAGCTCCTCTTGCATCAACTCGCTTTCATCTCATCTTAAAACTTCATACATTTTTTGTGTTTGCACACTATACAGCTTCTCTGAACTTTCTCTGTTACATACCACAGTTTCAATTTTATTTTCCATGTCCTTCTGTTTCTTCTCATGTTGCTACTGTGCAACCTTTTTATCATAAGTAAATTTCTCTTGTTCAGTACTTTTCCCCACCCCGACAGTTGTGGCATCGTTTTCAGCAGTCTCAAGCATTAATTCACAGTTAAACCAAAAGTGTCCTTTCCCTCACTAATTCTGCAAGTTATTTTATAGTCTTTAACTAAATGTCCAGTTTCTTCACACTGCGTTCATCGTTTTAAGTGAAAACCTGCATCAAATGGTCATCAGAGCCACAGAAAATACATGTTTTATGTTGTCCACATAGTTTGCCATCAATTTATTTCCATTTAACAAAACGACACTGTACAAATGTTGCATCCTTTACATCCTAATTAACCCAAACCACCTATGTTCCATTCCATTCCATAAAAATCTCATATGTCAATCTTTTTAATTTCAAAAACAGAAAGGCATTTCAGATCAAATATTTTCTTAGCTCTTGCTCAGTCACATCAGTAGTTCTGAATTGCATCATATTTTCCTGAGCAAAATAGTATTCCCTGTAGCTACCCTTTCATGGCTCACAAAAGGATTTTTGTCAAAGTCAAAAACTGTTCTCAGTGCAAAGGTCTCAGTTGTTATTTTACAGAAGACTCTGACCCTAAATGAAACAGACTCCTTACATTCCTGACAAAAAAGCCAAGTGGAAACACTAAAAGATCCTAAAGAACATACCCATTAACAGAACCTCCATTTCTGCTCTGAAAATCCACAACAATTAATATCTTTCCTTGTTTACACTCTGCTGCTTTTGACCATCCCTTCTGTCAGCAGCAAAAGTAGCTAAAAACATCTTTTTATTTTTTAAATTCTCTATTTTTTTCAGTTTGTTACATGCTTCCTTCAGTGTTGCTTGTAGCAACTTTTTGGATCCTGTCTTCCCTTTGTGCATTTCAAAATGCTTCCAGCTCTCCACCAGCAGTCCTTTCATCTGGTTCCTGTCTATTGTCACTCATTGTAACAGGAAAGTATTTCTCTACGGCCTGTAACCAAGATAGTCAGTTCATCATCTGGCTCTTTTTCATTCATTTTATGTAAACAATGTTCTGCAAATTACCTTCTTAAAGAACAATAATTTAAGACTATAGAAAATCCAGCTTCATGGTATATGTAACATTCACAAATAAAGTAACATTTTCAGTTTCCATTTTCAGGCTTTTCCATCTATTTTCTCTCTATATTCACTAGCAGTTTATTTTTCTCTTCCATCATTTTCCCTATCTTCCTGCGGTAGCCCTTTGGCCACACATACAGAAAAGAGTAGAGGACGTTCACCAGTTCCCTGGCCTAGTTTCTTTCATCAGTATGAATACCATTGTGGGTCTCCACTGGAAGGATACCATTGGCCTGGTGGGACTAGCCTGATTAACAAACTGGGTGTAAATAAATAAATAAATAAATAGATGGAGATAGATAGATAGATAGATAGATAGATAGATAGATAGATAGATAGATAGATAGATAGATAGATAGAGAATAGTTTTTAGTAAACTACACAAGGAGTTATATTTGGGCACTCATTTACAAAATGCACTTCAGATAAGACAATCTTTCCATCCATATAGTTTTAATTACAGCTCAGTGCAAAACTTGCCCCGGGATTCATGAAGCTCGGCGCAAGGCCGGCGTAAGGCTTGCGCCGGCGGTGCATTGCATAGCCGGCGCAGTAGCGCCATATGCATATTAATGAGAGTGCACCGTAACCACAGGCATGTGTGGTGTGAGCGAGCCCAAGTAGGATGCGTCAGTAGGCGTGTTTAAGCAGGCAGGCGAAGAGCAACCTAACGTGCTGTCTGCCATAGTCCGCCCAGAATAGAAATGGCTGCAGCCATGGCCCGTGCAGAATGAAATGTCCGCAGAGTATGCAACAAAGTACCCGTCCTAACTAAACAGAGAAGCAAATAAAACCCACGCGGCCGAAATGTACCTGTCCAAGGAACAAAGGATACGCGTAATACCGTGTCCGTACAGCAATGTACTGTGAGTGTGCATAGTCAGAGAAGGTGTACAGCAGCATGTCAGCACGCCGCACCGACACAGGAGTAGCGACTAAGGTCACCAACCGTCCCACTGCGAGGGCAGTCCCTGTATTGGCATACGTGTTCGAAATAAAGCATTAAAACGGGAAGTGTGCGAAGAGTGTAGGTCATAATGATTTCCCGTATTTAATGTAATTGTAGCCTGAATCGGTTATCCCCGTAACTGAAATACCTAAATGTCCCAAGAAACAGAATAAGCTACCAAACTGCCACAACAATAAGCTCATACTTAGGCAAATAAGTGAAGTTCTATGCTATATAGTGACCGTGTAATGCGTGTCGGGCTGTGAAGTCAGATGTGACTCCCTGCACATACAGGTGGTCAATGTAGAAGTCCCACAGAACCACGATAGCAATGTGTGTGTTGAATGAAAGGCGACCGACAAACCCTGTCCCCTGATCCCTGGTAGTCACCCTGTGCTGTGTGGACAGCCACCTATACGTTGTACAGGGTGACCTACTACCCTCGACAGGTATGACTTTGCATTATGTACCAGTCAGCTGTGGGACATGTCCCTGACAGCAGATATGCATATCCGGGAGGCCCCTGCGAAGGATATCTGTGTCAGATGTCCGTCCCAGTATGGCATCTGTTCTGCAAGCATCTACAAACAATGTTACCCATAACACCGCGTGTGCCTGTACCGTGGAAATGTAGATGTATGACAGGGGTGCACCCACGGAATGGCACCATGGGACACCACCTGTGACAGGCAGTTGGTCTGACATGCAGCCAGCAACTATGACCATGTGGGTTGTGTCACATAGACAGTTTACAACACATTCCGTGATGTACATGTTCACATCCCAGCCAATGGTTTCATTAACGTTACCTGAGGGGGGTAATGTTATGAAGCCCTTTGCCAGGACGAGGTAGGCTGTATGGACTGCAACACCCCCAGCAATGGGCTGGGTGACCGTCCAAAATGTCAACCATGTCTTAAAGGCATGAACCGCCCCTGAACAAGACAAACCGTGGGATGCAAGTATGTATGTCCCCTATGCAGTGTAC